>NW_020956073.1:353175-409478 GCF_003031625.1 Empidonax traillii
TATATACTCTTATCTTTCAAATTTTCCCAAGATACCATATATGTATCTAGCACATAAACACTGAGATCAGTCTCTAAAACAATTTTAGGACTGAGATTATAGAGCAGGAGGGTTCTCACCAAAGTAACATTTCCAAGCAGGTTTTGCTTTGTTTGGGGCACCCCATTCACTATTTCCTTAATTCTTGCATCAGCTCTTTAAAAAATATGAATATGTGATATAATATCTGGTAGAAGAACAGACAATTTCTCCAAGGTGGCAATGTTATTTTTTAACCATCAAAGTATGAGCCTTACCTACATTTTTAATGAAAGTATAATATGGCCAGCTGAACGTATTATCTCTTGTTTCTAAACACTTTTGCTTGGATGTTTTTACATATGTTAGGATTATGTTACATATTACAAATCCTACAGTCATTCCCTCCAGCAGAGAGAAGAGTTTGAATCAGATTGCAGCTTCAGATTATGGTAAAACTGATTTCAGAAGTATATTTCTCCTTGCTTAATTTCACCCATTGCATAAAGTCTTCTATAAAAGCAAGTTATTGCTGATTCTTTTCAAATTTCGAAATTCCACTCATTAAGAAAAAGTTTTAAGCTCCTCTTTAAACTAAGCAGATATTGTGACAGCCTATTCTTTCAGCAGACTTAATTCAGTACTTGGTCAGTTGTTCCATTCTTTCTAACACCCTTTCTTTCACACCTGTGGTCTCAGCTTAGAATCGTAGAATCAGCCAGGTTGGAAAGGACCTCTGAGATCATCAAGTCCAACTCTTGATCCAACACCACCATGGTTACTAGACCATGGCATCAAGTGCAACATCCAGTCTCATCTTAAAAACCTTCAGGAACAGAGAATACACCACCATATATCTGGCCATATATCTTCATGAAGGATTATTTCAAATCAAGATACAGAAAAGGCTGAGAAAGATTAGCCCACATCACTGGACATGTACATTCATAAGCTTCAGCCAGGCAGATTCAAACCAAGTACTGCTCAGAAACTCTGCAGCTGCAGCAGCACTGTTCTTGAGCTAATCATATACTATGTCTCAGCGGGAGAATGACTGTCTATCCTTTCAGTGGAGAATAAATGAAAAGGACTTGTTTTGCCTAACAAAACAAACAGTGAGAGAGAATATGACTGCTACCTCTAAGCACATTGGGAAGTAAAAGTCAGAAAGGAGTAAGAGTTATTTAAGCTGAAGAACACTGTTGGCAAAAGAACAAGTGAGTAGGAACTCACCATGAATGTTTTCAAGACGAGTATTAGAATATTTCTATCAGATAGAAGGTGAAGGTTTTCCTTTGCTTTCCAGTAATGTTGTCCACTAGTAGTTTTTCTAATTTTATCAAGGTAATTCATAAGTTTATTAAAGATCCCACAAATTGGATACCCATTGTAGCAGTGGTTTGACTTCAAGTTTTTTTGCTCTTGTATTCATTTGAGAGACATGTGAATAAATATTTCTGAATTATCCTATATTCTCAAAGGTCATTTTTTAATTCGTGTATCCACTTATTTTCATATCATGTATCTAACTTGGAACATAGACTGGAAGCTGAAGAGGTGTTCTAAGTAATACGGCTTATCTGCAGCCTGCATTCCCTTCCTACAGAAATGTCTGCCCAAGCTTTAACATCTTAGTTCATTTAGATTATCTATGCAATTTGAAAAATCTTTCCTTTTTTTAACTAAAAAGTGTACCATGCAATCAAGCTTTGTAGCTCTTTTCTTGTCAATTAAAAATATTTATTTGTTTATTTATTTAATTATTTAACTTGTTCAAAATAATTTCATTCAGAAAAAAATTATTCAAATGTTGTAGCATTTTATTGATATACTGCCATGGAAAATTTAAATTAGAGAAAAAATATCTCTAACCATGCTTAGAGGTCTGAAAAATAGTTTTTTAAATCACAATTATGTCTCAAACTTGAATTTACTTCCCAGAATTATTTTGATTTTTCTCATTAGTTCTTATGTGTTCTACAAGCATATACCTGCAGGATAATCAAGTGCATGAATCAATTTTCCATCAGTAACAGACATGAACATAATTTTTAGCAGCTCTGTAACAAAACAGACTACTTTTCAGTGCAAAAAGAAAAGATTGTGTGTGTGTGTGTGTGTGTAAAGATGTAAACCTTGTCTGTGGAACAAATTTATTATTCTTTTTAAAAGAAATAAAAATTCCACTTTCAGTTCCTATGCTTGATCCTGGTTTCAGAGCAAACCCTGACAGCTATGAGGTACAGTCATGGTAATAGTCATTTTAGGTTTCTGTTGTCCAAGGATGGAATACTCAGAGTACACGTGGAACAAATATCTTCTCTGACATACATACAGGTCCTTATTGCTTATGTCACAATCACAATGTTTTTCCAAAATGTGCCAAATTGAAGCAGATTTTTCATGGTTCCAGTAGAAAGCTTCTAGATGGAAAGGTAACGCCCTATTTTGTGTTTCTTACCAAAAATATGGTGTACTTTCCTTGAGCTTATCCTGATAAATCAGTCAGCTGAACATAACAAAAGAGTCCTTCAGATTATTATTAATAATGTACTGTAATATTCTCAATGTACTGTAATACCTCAAATAGTTACAGTTCAGTAAATATTTATAACTTTAATGGTATAATTAAAAGTATAGAGAAATACTAATAAAATTGTCACTAGAACATCCAGATAATTTTTTATTTTATAAAGGTCTTAGGAGCAAAAATTATTTTTTACAAAAGAAACAAGCAAAACAAACAAAACTGCTTTAAGGAAGTGCAGGGTGAAAAGATCAGCTTCCTAAATTAAGCTGTGAAGTATTTTTAAGCTTTTGCTATGCAAAAGACAGATAGGATCTTCACATTATTAGATTATTTTCTTTTGTTATATTTTCTGAATATGATTTCCATTTATCTATATGAGTAAAATGCTTCATGTATAAAATAGTAATTCAGTGATTATACGGGGCTCTAAGAAGAACTTCAAATTAGTTTTCAAGCTATGCATCAGTTTATTGCTTCAAAAGTATTTGAAGTATTGAATTTAAAGCTTTGAGTTTTTTCCCAAAATACACTAAGCTGTCATATAAAGCTCTGTAGTGTAATATGGCAAAGATATATATACCTCTTCTGAGCTTATATGAAACATGAATTGCATTCTAAGCATGTAAAATACTGACTCTGTTTTAGCTATGGTTTAGACTGGTTTTCTCTCTCCCTCAGAGCAACATACCTGAAAACTGTCTTATTTGGATTAAGTTGGAGTAAGAATATTTAGAAATGTAACCTAAACCAGATGGCTGGGGAAATTACTAGAAACCAGTAGAAAGATGTGAGCTGCAAGTTTCAACAGACCATATCAATCACAATGGCATTGCCAATTACTCACTTTAACAGTCTTTGTCCATTTGGCATTTTTTCCAAACAGATTTTATTTAGAACATCACTACATTGGAGACTATGCATATTGAGACAGGAGGTGAGACCGAGCCCATCCGGTGATCTTCCCGCTCCTGCCAAAAAGCAGTCAGAAAAATCTCTCCTTTACTCTTCTGATCTGGAGCAACGTGGCTCTTGGGTTTTTTCTCCTCCTCATAGTTCTTATAGACAGACCTCTTCCTGCAGTTTCAATCTATTTCAGCTATTGACTTTAGAGTTTGAGGAAAAATTTAAGTGAAAATTGGCTTAGACCAGCATGATAAAGTCTTGGCTGGAATAATGGTTACTGGCTTTGGCCTTCGTTGAAGTACAGCTTCACAGAAATGGAAGTTGATAAATTATCAACATTAGGAATCTGACAGAAATTGATAGCATTTCAGAAACATTGACAGAGAATGGTAAGCCTGTTTATCTGAAATCCTGTAAGCTAGTGATGGAAAAAGAAATTAGAAAGTTTAGGTCAATTAATAGTGCAATTCTAAATGAAATCAAAATAATAATATGGTTTGTGTACATTAAGTTTACCAATAAAGAACATCTCAGCATATTAACTAATATAACTAAAACATTTTGCAAACATGCAATTAAAATGTAAAAGATATATTTATAGGGAAGGGTTGTCTCAAATATTTCCAAGACTGCTGTTTCTAGTCTTCATAATATCCTACTGCTATCAGGATATACTAAGCTGACAAAGTGAAAAATTGATTTGAGTTTAGCAATCCAGCCTCAACACAAAAGCTACATGATTTCAGCCTGAGTGATCTTCTGACTCTAACTAAAGATATCATGAGTTAATTGTGCCCTGTGTTGTCTTCTTTAGTGAGAAAAACAATACCACAGGCAGCAACTCCAACTTTTGACACCCAGAATCACTAATTTTTAGAACAGTAAAATTGTAATAATTACTGAGTCCTGTTTGGACGTAGCCAGTTTTGGCATTGCTGCTTATTCTCTGTATATAACTGTGTTTGCCTTTATTATCATCTAAACTCATTCTGTTCCTTCTCTGAGCTGCTGTTGAAGGTTTCAAAAGAATTTTATTGCTAATCTCTGCCAGTCTAACCTAAATTTCATTGATCCTTCTGAACTGTGTTCTACTGTTTTCTGCTAAAATGTATGAAAAAGGTCTCCCTAACAGTGGTCCAGCTGCTCACTAAGAACTTCAGTGTGAAGTCACCAGTGGCAATACCTGGCTGAATTGTTTCAACTTGTATATGAACTTACCAAAAACAAGATATTTCAGTGAAACCTGAAGGAACAAAAATACTGAACGCAGGCTATCCCGTATGCTTTAATGGCTTTGGGTAAAGAGAAAGCACAGTGTATACTGAACAAGATAGTGGGTATATTCTCATTCACAAATATCTAAATGGACTGTCAGTGTATCATGTATATGACGAAACGATGCCCGTTTCTTCAGTTTTGTAAGCTGGAATTTAAGTGATATGTGTTGAGACAGGACAAGACACTCATCTTGTCAGAAAAGGGAAACAAGTAAATGTCAAGTACAAAACCAATATAAATCATATATATTGCTCATACTTGAAACATCAAGATACAGAATTCCATAGAGGTGTGGGGTACCAAGATATAAATAAACTATGGAGCTGAAATCTGGTTTTGCCCAACATTATATTTGAGATAATAAACTTCTAAAATGTTTGTTAAGCTGGTTCTTCAAAATTTCAAATATTTTGAAACATCGAAAAAGTTATTTTTTAATACACAAGGAAATAAAAAAGAGACAGTGGACATTATAGCAAAGAAAAAATTGGGCCTCAGGAAATTTTTATTTTTTCTTTATTTTAAAGTGTCCTGTATAGTCTGGCAACAAAATTAGATTCAAGTCAGGATTATAGAAAGAGTAGCTTTATTGGCTGTTCTGACTGACAACATAAGTCTATTTCCATTACTGAGGGATTTTTTTATTTTTTTTTTTTTATCTTCAGGCAGAATAGCTACCAGCATGTGACAGAAGGCTTACTAATGAAATGTGTTGTGTCATTAATGTCAGTAACTGCTTATTATAATCTCTGAGATGTATGATCATTTTGACTGTCTTTGAATTAATAGCATGCTGTTTGTTAGCTTGGTGGACCCTCAATTACCATAAGAGATTCGCTGTATTTTGCTCCTCTTAGGTGAAATTAAGATATCCTAATTCAGAAGGAAACTTGCTATTATTAATGCCATGCAACTTTAAAATCTGATACCTTGAGATTCTCAGAGTTAATCTAGGATATATGTGTCCTTCATGGCAGAAAATGAATGTGCAAAATTGAATTCCCGCCCCTGTACATCTTACTGTAGACATATAATAGTAAAAGGAAAAATCTCATGCTGAAGTGCACAGTTATATAAACAACTTAGCTACTTACTTCAGGAAAATCTTCCATTTGACCTAACTGTATAAAGTAACACCTGCATATAGAGTGAAGGTGCCTAATTTTGTTTTTTAGGGCAAATTAGAGGAGATGAGATGTTAAGTGTAATTGCTGCAAGGCGTAAGTGTAATAATACAAGTTATTTAATCAGTTTTTGGATTATATTCTCCTTTAAAAATGTCTAACAGATGTGGATGGTATTGTCTAGAATATGGGTGAGTTCTCGCTGCAAGATATTTATGCACAAAGTCCTCTACAGAGAATTTCACCAGCTGCCACCATCAACTCCAAACTGATTGCTCAAATAAGCAGTCTAAGCTTAAGTGGGACTTTTTTTTGTTTTCAGATCTTTTTCTGGTAGTATCTCAAGAGGAATCAGGGGGTTTAGGATTGTGTTCCAGCCTGCTGTGAAGTGTTTGCTCATATAAGGTCATCCCTTCACTGATTTGTTTAAAAATAAAGACTTCTTTGTACTGGGTGGCAAAGAATCATAAACCCAAAAATATGAGACAATCTAACGTTGGTATAAATAGGACATGTATGTTGGCATTGAGAGGTAGTATAGTTGAACTCTTTAAGGAGATAAGAAAACCTTTCACCGTGTTGGGCTAAAATCACCCCAATGAATACTACTTTCAATTAGACCTATATGAATAATTAGCTGAAGGATCTGCTACAATCTGTATGTACTTATTTTGACAGACCTTGAGCTTCTTTCTTTTCCAAGTAGAAAAACAACTGGATACCAGTTTTGCAGTGATAACCAGTTATTGCATGCAGATACTCCATAAACTCTCTTTATATTATGGAAAAAAATGACCTCTTATTGATATGACAATATTTAGGAAAAAAAAATTGTGAGCAGAATATACAGAAATATGTCCCATGTCAGATATGAGTCTTTCAATTTTAAGAACATATATATATATACATTTATATACATTTATATATATGCATTTATATGTATATAAATGTCTTCTGACATCCAGATTGGAACAGTGGTTTGTTTCTTTGGTTTCTTTTAAAAAAAGAAAAAAACACACCACACAACCATAAATATAATTTGTTGCAATACCTCTTGCAGAAGGAGTACTGAGACAGGATGTGCCACTCCTGCTAAGATGAGTACACATCTATGTCAAGTGAATTTGGACAAATCAATGCATTTTTTTAAAAAAAAATACTTGTCCTATCTGTGAAAACCTAACTTAAAATTATTTGTCGTAACTCAAGTAGTTAGTTTGTACCTAGGTGTATTTTATCTGAGTTTACTACAGCATTAACATCATATGAGTCATTGCTCAGAAGATCACTTGACAATTTAATGAAGATGATTGCTGCATGTAAAGACACTGAACAACAGCTATTTTTCAGAGGAGATGCATATATTATCTTTATGATAAGGAAAGGCTGCTATAAAATATACCTATCTCATTTTAATTTTTTTTTTCTTTGAAAATTGCTCCTTGTATTTATGGAAAACCAAACTTAATTTTAAGTGATGGAAAGTAGAGGGAGGAAAAATTAATAACCAAATTTAAAAAAAAAATATGCCTCATCATGCATATGCATTCTATTTAAGAAAAAAGGTATAGATAGTGTAAATACATTTTATGGATATAAATTCTCATGTGTGAAAGCTATAACACACAAAATTATATATTCAAATCTAAACTACATTGAAGCCAAGTGCCACCTTATCTGCAAACAGTATTACAAGGACCATTAAATTATTAAACCATTAAAGCCATGATAAAGCATAGACTACAAAAAAGGTAATGGAATTTCATTTGCTTGAGGATTGTGAGGCAAACCCTTAGGTCCGGTTGCTGGCTTTACACTTAGAAAGGAGAAGGGTTTCTTGTTCAGCCAATGTACCTACTGTGTTTTACAATGCCCCAGAGGAGGCTTAGGGGGACAGGTAAGAGGCAGTCATTAGAAAGATTAATGGAGTTAAACAACACCTTTTCTGCACTCTGATAGGGAAGGTGCCTTTGCCACCTTTTCCTCCTCATCCAAACAGTAAACTTCTGTTTTGCCCTTCTTTAAGGTCAGCCTTTAAGCCACAGACTGGGGCACCAAATCTGTAAGGATCTGTAGGTCCCCAGAGGACAGTATTTTTTGCAAATTGGTATCAGCATATTGGAGGTCATTACATGCATCTCAGTCTGAGAAGATTCATGTAGGCCTTTTACTAAATCCTTTGGTCCTCCTGTAGTCATCTCTCTCCAGTTCTATTACATTTCAGAAAGCAAAATCAAAGCAAAATTCTATCATGTGTTCTCAGATTCTTTCGAAACTCTGAAAATCTTTGTCATCTAGCAATCTGAAGAGTAGTTACATATACTTGGTATAGCAATGCTCTTAAGTAGACCACAGAGACCACTCCTTTTTGGAGGGGCTACAGCTAACAAATCTGAGCACCAGCTGCTAGTTTTTCACAAAACCCAGTTGTTTCCTCACAGTTCAGAATCCCTTGATCTCACCTATAAACCTGCTACTGCTGCTATGCTATAATTTCCCATATATCTGTGAAAACACCATCAGTATATGTGCAAGAGAGCAATATGCTTCGGAAAGATTCCCAGCGGGTCCATCACTCTAACATAGTGGCATTATGACCTCACAAAAGGACATGAAAAAGTAATGTGGAACGGCTATGCCTCCATTTTATAACCTGAGTTATTGTGTAATTTAACAGTACCTTGCTAGAGGTATTTGCTTACTTGCAGAAGGACAGACAGATAATTGCCACTTTTTCCTCCTCATCTCACTTTATTTCAGTTGATTTCTCTCAGAGAATCACCAGAAATTTACATTAAGGTGAATAGATCCTTTGGTCTTTGCTCATTTAAAACTCATATCCACTTTTACATGGTCATTTAAAAGTCCTGTACTGAAATTCAACATGAGATAAATACATATGTCCAAACAGATATGTTTTAAACTCGTTTCACACAAATTCAACAAAATAATTCTGTTCACAGTTGGTTTCACTGAGACTATATATGGAATGATGTACCACTGGAAGCAGATGCAGGTACAGTGTATTTAAGAGCTTCTATGTCACTCTTCCTTAAGCTGTCTTTATGTAATATCTTAAATCTAGAAGGTTAGTTAATCTGTGCAGACTCTTGTGTACGATGTCTGTTGTTTTCTCTCAAAGATAATCTGCAATACAAATTTTCCTCAGGTTATATCTAAGAATTGTGTTATTTTTAATCTCTTAAAATGAACTTTATGAAAATCATGCAAAACAATATAAAAAACCATACATCAATTATTTTAAAATAAATTATAGAGCAAATTACTGTGTTAGAAAAAGACATGCCTGTTGGAAAAAAGAGAAGAATTTTTGTGCATTCTCAAAATGTTGTAAATGATTGACCCACTTCAGAATTGCAACTGCAGTGAGAAGCCCCTGAGGTACTTCTAGCTGTTAGTGCCTTTCATTGCATAGACCACTACAGCCCTTGAAAATTGTCTCATTTCTCTCCTATTACTAAAAAATCTGCTCACTCATTTGATAGTTTCTTGACCTTGCTCAGATGAGGGTAACTAATATACCATGTTTCCATAAACTTTTCTGGTATTTGAGATCTTAGATAATCATACTGTTGAAAAGTAAATTAGTGTGAGTACCTAGTAACTGTTCTTTTCCTAATTTTTTTAGAATTTCATATAGGAAAGTAGGCTGTGCACTCTAACAGTACTCTAAAACTATCTTTAACAATTTTGAAGAAACTGAAGGAAAAAAATGAGCATTAAAATTGTATACGGAAAAGAAAGCTTGGAAAATTGAGGACATACTTTAATTCGTATTTACTTTTTTATCATCTATTACTAAGTGACTTGGGAAAATAAGAACCAGGACTAATTGATAGAATTGAAAGTTTATGTACTTCATAATCCCTATGACAGGTAACAAATTAAAAATTGATGATTAGAAGCTCAGAAGGAAGTTTTTTCAGTTTTTATCTTGTGATGTTTATGTCACTGTACCCTGCACAGAGAAAACTTCTAACAGTTGTCTGTCTCCCAGAACTACTGATATGACCAAACAGAATGTATTTATGACTGATCCTTTCCTGATCTATAAATTTTGATTGGAAAGAAATGTTTTCTTTTTCTGATGACAGAGAAAGAAAAGGGCATTATCCAGATACAAAAAAAAAGTTATCTGAGAAAGCCAATGTAGCTAGACAGCCAAAGATTAGAACTTGCTGACATTGCCATCTCAGCAACTACAAGACCACACAGTTTTGTTCACTTTTGTCTTACTTTCCTTTGTCCATTACCCTTTGCACTGGAACTACTGCCTTGAGAACAGTCAATCATAATTTTCCCAGAGAACTGTCATATAGACAACAGCCAAGTACACTGTTAACAACACTAAAGTTAATTTTATTTTACTCAATTTAGAAATGCTGCCACATCCATTTAGTCTGGCAGTAAACTTCTACCAGTGGGTAATGTCTGTTGTAAAAGAATGTTCTCATGCTGCAAAAAGTGTGAATTACTATATTTGCATGAGAAACAATTCCTTCATTGCCAGTACAGTGATTACCCTCTGTCTAAAAGAATGAAATTTTAATATCTTTGGCACAAAGTCTGTGGTTCTTCATCAAGGAAAACTAACTCATAATTAGTGTTTGACTTAACAACCAGTCAAAACAAATTTCATTGCTTGGAAGTATGAAAGTAAAAGCTGTGCTAACAGGAGAAACTTCCTTAGTTACTAATCTAGCTTCTGAGGTATATGAACTGGCTAAACAGAACCCATCAGGCTTCTACTAGCCTCTACCTCAGAAAAAACAAGTGTGTGAAATTATACCATTCTGTTTGAAAAGGCTTACAAGAAAGAATTCCCATATTCCCCTGAATAAAGAAATTTCATATTTTTCTGTTTTGAAGGAAAACTGTGTTCTTCTAGGTTAGGCACAAAATGAAAATCTGACTGACAGCTTTCTTACTGAAAATAGCCAGAAGACTAGCCTTTTAAGCTCTGTGGACGCTGGTGCCATTCTAACTGAAGATAAGCAAGTACTAAAAAAATCTTTCCTCTGTCAGCTGCCCTTTGAATTTCCATTTCTATCCTTCCCATCACCTGCTTCTGGCATTCCTGCTTTTGCTTCCCAACAGACTTAGTGAAGCAGGTCGATGATGGTGGTGTGAACAATTATATAGAAATATGGATGACAAGACTCTTTTCTATGAAGTGACTTCACCTGAAACATCAAAAGAGGCAGAATTTGGTAAGTTCAAAAAAACCTGAAAAAGTACTATGCTGTACGACTTTTAATAAGGAACATAGGCTTTGAATTTGCAATACACTCCCCACCCCCCAATTACGTGGGATGGCTCGAAACTCCCACGGAAAGACAATCCACAGAGGATGTTGTAAAGAATGTTTTGAAGAAAATAAGAAATCCTATAGAAGAGTAAATTTCATAATCAAGCTTTTTCTTACAGCTCTGCAACCCGGTACTATCTGACCAAGAAAATAAACAGTATTGAAAGGAAAAATTGTTTAACAAATCCTATCACTGCATTTATGTTTCTGAGTCACCATTAAAAGCATATTTAACCTACGCAATAAAAATGATACAATGAAAAACATGAAAAATTTTATGACCTATTTTCTGGACAAAATAAACCTGAATCAAAATATCCTAAGTTGTATAAGAAAAATTAATAATCATAAAAATACAGTAGCTTTTTTTATACTAATGAGGATATGTATGGTCTTAGTTAACCTATTTCATGTAATGCCAAAAATATTCTTCTAAAAATATTGTCCAAGTTCTGAAACCACGTTCTTTCTGAATTTGCATACAAACACTAAAATGCCTGTAGCTTTGGACTTGCTATAAAATTTGAGAAGGACACAGCAAAAGCATTGTACTTCTGTAACAGTTCCTGTCAACTTTTTTAAATTACACTTCGTAAGCATATATATATGGTTTTACCCTTTATCTGGCAGGTTCATCCTCTTATAATGATCTTAAGGACACAGTATTTGCATAGTTATTAACGTGTTCCCAATTCCTCTTTGACTTTCTTCTATTCCTTTCTAATCACCTTTCATCATGTTAAAGTACTACCTGATATTCTTTATGCATTTAGGGAGCTAATCTTTACTGTTTCAAATTTTCCAGTGAGATGCAGTACTTGAAGTAATGTATATAATCTCAACACTCATTTATTTTGAAGAATTTTATTAGTGCAACTGAACTTTTGAACTCAAATGTTGATTATTTGGGAATTCTTTACTGATGTAATTTGGCTTTATAAAAGGTTACCACGTTAAATAGTAAATAATTCCTGTAATAGTCTGACCAGTTAGTTTTAAGATAAAAAATTGTATGAAAAAATAGGATGTCAGACCCATAGTTTAACAAGCTATGTGCTGTCTACTATTTTCTTTGTTTTCTGTTCTACGAATAATTTTCAGTTCTTTTTGCTGCATTTTTCTGACAGACAGTTTGCTTCTCCTTTCTGTGCTTGCCCACTCAGAATGACAGTTTTTGGTAAACTGGCAATTTAAAATCCATTATCATTCTGCATTAAACTGCTACAGAATGCCAGTCAGATATTGCAATTTTTTTCAGTCCAGCTGTGCTGAACTGCTAGTAGATATGAAGTAATTGACCTTATTGTTCACCGAATTGTACAATGCTTTACTACCTGCTGTTTTGTGTCACTCACTTCACTTCATGTATCTTCACAAGTCATGACCTTTATGGTGGATATTACTCTCCAACATAGAATAAAAACACCTTTACAAAGGTAAAACATTAGCCAAGACCAGCACAACACTTCAGCAACAGAGAGGCCAAGAAAATCTTCAGTATAAAAATTAGAGTTTCTAGATGAGGTTTTATCTAACAGGGGAAAAGAGAAATAGAATTTCTTTTATGAAAATAAAAACTTGAAAAATCTCCAGTAGACAAGCTAATTTTTCCTATTCTCTCAGAAACATATGGTGGTTTATTTTGTAGTTGGGAAAACTAGGCATAATGAATTTACTACTCAGAATAATTGGAAAAAAAAAGGCAGGGAGTGGAAAAGAGGGGAAAAAAATACCTGTAGAAGCAGTCCACCTGCTAAGTTCTACAGATTTTATTTGGACTTAGAGAATTGATAACCCCTTTCAGTAGTAGAAACTGCTAAAAATATAAATCCACAATTTATTAAATAAAACCTACCTCTTACATGTGCATTTTGTTTCACTTCTGACACAAGGAACAATTCTAGGAGCTAGAATGGAAACATATAACTGCTCCCCTTTAATTTCCTGACTGTAATAACGTGATGCAAGATATCAGCAAATAATCTTTCTGAAGATACAAGTGGAATTTTGAAAACATATTTGAAAAGACTTTGGATTGTATGTATCTGTACATAGCCCAGAAGCTGTAAGGGAGTGAGAAAAATGTGAACATCAAGGTGAGAGAAGATGCAGGAGGGGGAGGAGGTGCTCCATGCAGGCCATGGAGGAAAGCACAGTAGACCAAGTGGATGACACCAGACCAGTAGAAGTGGCTGATGCACTAGAGGGTTGTGCTGCTTTCCAGAGGGACTTCAACAGGCTGAGGCAATGGCTGCAGGAACCTCATGAGATTCAACAAAGAGAAATACAAAGTTATGCACCTGGATAAAATCCCATGAACCAGTACATGCTGGGGACTGACTGGATAGAAAAGGGTTAGTCAGAAAAAGACCCCAGTGTACTCGTGAATACCAAGTTCAACGTGAAACAGTAATATGCCCTTGTGTCAAAGAAAGCCAATGGTATTCCAGGACATGCATTAGGTAAAGTACTACCAGCAGGTTGAGGTTACATACCTAGAGTGCTGCGTCCAGTCCAAGAATAAAATTAATAGAATAGAACAGATAAAAATAGACTATTTCAGTTGGAATGACAGCCCTCTACTCCAACTGCCTAACCTATTCAGGGCTCACCAAAAGTTAAAACTTGATACTTAGTGCTTTGTCCAAATGCCTCTCATTTAATGCTTGGGGCATTGATCACCTCTGTAGGAAGTCTCTTTCAGTGTTTGACCAAGAAATGTTTCCTTATGTCCTCTACTGGCACAGCTTTGAACCATTCCCACACATCCTATCATTGGATACCAAGGAGAAGAAATTGCCATCTCACTCTCTACATCCCCTCCTCAGAAAGCAGTAGGGTGCAATGAGATTGTCTCTCATCCTTCTTTTCTCCCAAACTAGTCAAACTCAAAGTCCTTAGCCTCTCCTAACAGGATGTGCCTTCCAGCCCTTTCAGCAGCTTTTTTTGCCCTCCTCTGGACACATTAGATGACCTTCACATCCTTCTCAAATTGTGGTACACAGGACTACCCATAGTGCTCAAGGTGAGGATGCATCAACACTGAGAATAGCAGGAAAATCATCTCTTTTGCCCGGTTGGTCATGCAGTATTTGATACATCCCAGGATGCAGTTTGCCCTCTGGGTTGCCAGGACTTACTGCAGACTCATGTTGACCAGCAACCCCACATCCCTTCCTGCAGGGTCTGATCTTCACCCAGCAGACTCTGAACTCATGCATCCCACAGCTGGATAACTTGTCCAGAAGAATTCTGTGATGGACAGTATCAGAAGCTCTACAATTCTTGGCTCCTCCATACAAGACAGATATGCACATCCAGGGCAGAGTCCAACAAAGAGCCACAAGGATGATTAAAGACTGGAGCATTTCTTCCATGGGGAAAAGCCTAGAGCTGGGACTGTTGAACTTGGAGAAAAGAAAGCTCAGAGGGATCTTATGTATGCAAATATCCAAAGGAAGGGTGTAAATAGGACAGAGCCAGGCTCTTTTCACTGGTTTCTAGTGATAGGACCAGAGGCCATGGGCACAAACATAGAAGGTTCACTCTGAACACCTTTTGTACTGTGGGGGTGACTGAGAGCTGGCAAAGGTTGCCCAGGGAGGTCCCTCTTCACTTCAACCATCCTGTGATAAGCAATGTAGGGATTATGGCCCATGGAGAATCCATGCTTGATCAAGTTGATTCTAAACGACTCATCCTTCAGGGACCCCACAGTGGGGTGCTTCATGAAGGACTCAGCCCACAGAGAACCCACACTAGAGCAGGGAAAATGTGTGAGGAAGGATTTGCAGAGGAGAACACTTACAGACTGACTGCAATCACCATCCACCTCTGATATGCTCAGTAGGGACAAGGAGAAGAAGGTGGAGGAGTACTTTTAAATACTTTACAGTTTTTATAATTTAATTTTGAAAAAACATGAGTCAAATTAAATTAATTTTGTCATAATATATTGTCATAAAACAACATAAATAACAAAGAATCATAATACAAAGACTGCACTGTCATGGAAAGAGGAGAAAATATTTATCTATTTTATCAGGATAGTTTTATAGGGCTTTAATAAAAAAACAAACCACACTTTGTATAACAATAAAAAATTATGTAATTTTAAAAATTCCTTTTTAAAATAAATTTAGTTCATCACGTCCATAAAAAGAAAAAAAAAAAAGGGACAAAAATAATTTTCTTGAAGTAGATAAGATTTTTTTATTGCCCTTTTCTTTTATGCTCTAGTTAATTCTATTACATTGCAAATACCAGATAAAGTCATTTTAGTCCATCATGGCCTATGATGCGTTGAAAGACTTATATATAGCTTGCTAAGCACATTCATCACACTTCATTTAAAGAAACTTGAGACAAAGTCAAATCGTATAAGTAGCACATTTTTCTTTATTATTTTAATAAGAAAAACACCTCAAAAATAATAAAATGCTTCTTTGGCATTACGGTTTGCTACAAGAAAAATGAGAGAAGATTCCTAATGTCTCTAAAAACAAAACCCCAAAACACAAACCCAAACAAAAAGAAAAACAAACAAAAAAAGTCCCTAGGAGACATAGGTAAAGCAGAGAACTAGCAATGTTGAATTTCCTACTAATTACAAGTTTTATAAAAGAACCTAAACTATCCACATGTACTTTTAGAAGGATAGCCTGAATCATATTTCCACTAGAATGAGATAAAGGGACCTGTTCTGAAGTTGTAGGTTATTCTTCACAGACTATCAAATTTCAATACTCAGAAGGCAAAAGTATTCTACCTTACATGGGACTACAAATGAGAACAAGCAAGGCTCTTTAAGTTGTTCCTGTTCAAAATCTCTCTTGCAGGTGTTCTCAAGGAAAGACCATCAATTTCTCAGTCCATACTTACATTACATTCCTGTGCAGAAATATTCCATAATGTCTAGGGCTCTGGAATACATTTTGAAAATAGAAGAACATGATTCAATTTATTTCTAGAGCTCTGGATTATAATCCTTGCATCTAAATATAACATTTAGTAGGAATAAGCAGTTTTCTTAGCATAAAAAATCCTTAGCTGCTTATTGTTCTTATTAAACACTAGTTACAACTTCTTTATCCTCTTTTTTAAAATGAGTCAATTGAAAAATATGTTTTTGTGCAAGCACCAATTTTATGAGACACTTTTACTAATTCATCTGGATTTGTTCCTCACCTCAACATAAAATGTAGTTGCTTCATTTTGTTTCTCCCCTTGAGAGTCCTGTAGGCTCTTAAACCTATATTACTAGACAGAACTTCAGAGCAAACTACAGAGATACCGCTAGTAACTGCTCCTTCAAACTAATGGAGTTCCAGAACTGTCTGGAACATGACATGATTTACGACAGCAGCAACTAGCTTTCTGTTTTTAACACATTTCCGTTAATCAATCTCCACTTTTTATTTAATGTGGGTACACTGGCACCTGGCCAATCAGAAGTATTTCAGAGGTCAAAGATGAATTCAGTCTCAAAATATCACAATGAACTGTCTCCTTCCTATTTTTAAAGTTCTATCACATCCTAAAAAATCCTTTATTTCCAACAAATTGATGGGATAATTGACACTAATTTCTCAAAACCTGTATCTGGAACATCTAGGAGTAGTTAGAAAAATACAACATTTAGATAATTATTTATTTTCTAAATGAAAGTATGTATAAATACAATGGGACCTTATATTTCTTATGTTAAGAGATGTCTTCAACTAAAAGAAGACTATTTTTAAACGGTTCCTTATTAGTTTAAAAGTTTAAAAGATCATCACCCACCAGACTGTCAAGAGTCAATAGAAAATTTTATTCCATATCTTAGAACAGCAACAACAACAAAAGAAAACCCCTAACAATAACTAAGATACCTTAATGTTTTATTTATTGAAGAGACAATGTAAACTTAATCTTAAAATTGGTTTGGCTTGTTGGTACATGCTATTCATTTTCAAAAAAAATGAAGGACTGTGGTCTCACAGGAAGCAAGAAGCCTAGAAAAGGCCGATGATGACAGTTCTGATTAACCACCAACTCTTTATGCTGTTTTTTTCTTAATTTCATAGAAGGAGGATTGCTTACCTCAAAGAATGTGTCATGTACCTCACTTAATAAATGTTAATAAAATGCTTAGAGTCCCAGAAAAGTTTTATTTAAATGCCAAATATTATGATAAATTGCATTCTTCCATTTTATGCAGAACATTATATTCAAAAACTCATTTCTCTATAGCACACTGGCACATTGAATTTCTAGACTAATAGTATTCTATATGAAATTCACAAGTGTTCCAAAGAATAAAACAACACATTATTCTTTTCTTTCCAAAATATATCACACATTTTTACAATAATTTTGACAGGACTCAGAAGGTTATAAACATAACGTACTTGACCATCTCCCTTTTATCATTTATCATGGCAGATTTATCTGCTCTGAATAAACAAATCTGACGTTCCCAAAGAATGTAGACACAAAAATAAATTAGCCTGAAGTAAGCTGCTGCATAGAATAATAATGTGGCTTCAGAATGATCCTAATCTTTAAAAACAAGGCATTAATTAAATAAAAAGCAATGACATCTTAGCAAAAGCTGCACTTGCTTAAAATGACAACACTAACACTGACTGGTAGTAATAGTCAAATGGTGTCCATCATGTAGAATATGTAAAATATGTGGTTTCACAGAAGAATCAAGTGCTTCCTAATATAATTTATATGGCATTTTATTTGTAAGGTTTTAAAATCTGTTAGAGCCTTATTCATTATACTTGATAATGGGAAAAGTATCAAAAATCACCCTTAAAATTCCCAGGTTATCTGCTTTACTTGGACTTGAAAGCTTCAGTAGGATTTTAGTCTGGGTTTCTGAATGATATTCTAGTGGGGGAAAAAAAAAAAGAAAAAAAAAAGGTAAAAAAGCTAATATAGTTTTGTGATGAACTATCTTGGAGGAAGCTTTTGTTCCTTGGCTGCCCTTCCTGACAACTTCACTCTACAAAATACCTGCAGATAATCCTCTCTCTGGGAAGAATTCAGTGAGATTTGTTTTAAGTATGTTTTACAAATAATTTCCTATGAATTATTTTCTTATAGAAAACGTGCTTTCTTTTCATTGTGTCAATATAGATGTCTACTTTGTTTACTTATACATATAGATGTTTATTAGGCTTAGTAAAGTATTCAGACTGGAAGCCACTGGACAGCCATGTGAGCACCTCATTCCAGTAAGGAATTAAAGATCAGAGGTCATTCAGACCCCTCTTAGTTACTTTGCACCCAAATCATGGAAGTTGGGTTCAAAAATGTGTGTCTGCATGTGCCAGGGTGTACAGCTAACAGGAGATGTAGAAATGTATCCACAGCTCATTGGTATTAAAAGTAAACCTTTTTGGTCTTTGAATATATACTCCCCTTTCAGCAATTACTAAGCCTGAATCCACATGAAGCAAAGATTGAAAACCAAATTGGGCTTGAAGTAGGAAAGACACTGTAATGACAAATGCATTAACAGATGATTATATTCATCCTCAGAATGTTATTACTGTACTTGTCAAGAATCCTTCCTGAAGGCTTCAAAGTCATGTAACAGAAACACAAAACTATGGGTAAATATAGAGGATTCCCACTACAAGAATATCTAATTGTGAATGCCCTGTTACACCTAAGACAACAGTCTTGGGGATAACAAAAGGCCAATAAGTACTTTATAGGATAATTTTGATTTAAAAAAAAACTTATATAATTTTTTTCTTGAAAACCATTCTTGGCCATAATAATTTCTGAGTTCTAAGGAAACAAGAAATGTCATCCAATACAGTACCCTTCTGCAAAAGATGTTTTAGCTGCTTGAGAATATAATTGGATTCCACTAATTAATAAGGAATAAGGGAATACTTTTTCAGCACTTAAAAACACCCTTTAATAGCTTTGCAATTGAGCAATGAAGATCAAAGCTGTTTCCTAAAAGGGAAAGACATATAAGGCAGAGTAAAATAACTGCTAAATTACTCCTGGAAAGCAGCTAATTCTGGCAGCTTAGAGAGGAGGAATAAAGAAGTGAAACAGAAGCTAAAGTGCTACTCTAAGAAATATTTCCTCTATAAGTCACCTCACTACTCACAGATGAACTGAAACCTTTCTCCTATTCATCTCTTCTAGAGCATGAAATGTTGGATCAGAGTTTTTTGGACAGCCCAAGTATGTTTTCCTTCTTTAGTAAGTACTATCTGGTGTTTCTAACCTCCTGCATTATCCAGCACATCTTCTGTTGAGTCAGCCTGGATGTTACTTCTATTGCATTACCCTGCAGAATATGTAGGAAGGCAAGGTTTATAAAAAGTCATCTTTCGTCAGTATGAATCATATATATTTTTCTGTGAAAAATTTTAGTTTCTAGGTACTCAAGACTGTCTCTAGTCATATTCTTACAGGGGATTTTTGTTGTTGTTGTTTGGAGTTGGGTTTTTTGTTTTGGCTTGGTTTTGTTGTTTTGGTTTTTTTTTTAAATAATGGGCCAGATGGCTGTGGTTAATCTATTTTATTTTATTCATCTTCATATGGCAGTACCTCGGTAGTTTTTTGACAAACATTATGGTGTTATATTGAGAAATATAGGTTTGGTATCACAGCTGAGACCTTGGACACAGGATGTGTCACAAAGGTGAACAGGCACAGGATGATAAGAGGTGAGGCACAGGCTGGCACTGGTGACATCATGTCTGTGAACACTCACCATGGTCAGTTAACGGCATGCAAACCTTAAGCTGGACAAAACTGATTTGTAGATTAATTAAAAGAAAGAGAAATAATTACTGACAAATGTAGATGGCATTATGCATGGTAAATTCAGATGAAAAGTACAGGGTTAGGTCAGTGAAAAAAAGACCAAAGTTATAAAAGCATGCTAGAAAACATAAAAGTGGATCCTAGTGTGAAAAAGAAGAAAACATCAACACGAACCAAGTGAAGACCTTCAAGTGCTGACGACTCATCATAACACCCCCACCATGAACACTGAAATACGACTGTTGACCTTAGTACTCAGAAGAACAGGGAACAGGTGAATTGCTAGTAAAAGGGATGAAAACTGAATTACTGTATAACAATTTGAACTTTATTATTACTATAATTAAAAGTTTTTCTGTACAGAAGATTCTTTTTCTGTAATAATCAGATCTGGAATAATAATGATTCTTGAATTATGCTGTAAAGATTTGAATTCTACTGACAATCTATTCTTGACTTTTTGTAGAAGATGTACTTCTTCTTTGCCCATAAACAAGACGTTGAGCATAACACAGTTAACATAGATTTTTTTATACATTTGCTGCTTCTAGGATTTCCACCCTTACTGTTAATCTGCAGAAAAAATGAACTCTGTAGTACTGCATCATGACAGATTCCTAGGTAGGGATTTATGGAGAAATCACAATAGCAAGTCAGAAACAAGAATAAAAAATCAATTCCATCACTGAAAAACAAAAAGAAACTGATAGATCGAAAACTAAGGATATTTATATTTAGGCTAAATTCAAGTTCTCAGTTATCCCTGAGAAGACAATTCCAACAAATATAAATCCAAAAACATGTCAAAGTATGAAGGAATGTTTAATATCTAACCACAATTAGAAATCTGTGAGAAGTCAACAGTCCTGGCCATGCTGTCTCTTGCAGTCATGGGTATTGAGTCTCTCTCAAATGGCACCTAATACTTAGATTTAGGTAACTAAATGCTACCTTTACCAACAGGTCAGCAAAACAACTTTCTGTATGCTAGGTACAACTGTCATGACACAGGATTTTCAAGAAACCTACAGCCTTTGGTAAAGACTGCTGGAAATCCGAGGCGTCATCACTCGGGAACAATTAAAATATTTGGCACTGATGTTAAGGCAACTGAATCCCAATGGGAGTGAGTGACCTGCAGTATAAGCTGAATAGTTCTCGTGCACTTACTGTCGTATTTGGAAAAATATATATAATTTTTATTCTTGAATAGAAATTCACTAAGGAAAATAATATTTGCTTCAAATAAGATTTTTATTTGGTTCTAAGCTGGAACATCTATTATTTGTAGATGCACAAATTTATCTGCTCCTTCCTACCCAAAGCTGTGCTCTTACATGGCAGATTGCAATTCATATTAAAATGATTGACATCTTTACATGTGAAGAAACATTAAAGTGTATATGAGTAAGAACTTCAATGAAATAACTTCATTTTTGAATACATTTCCACAGGTTATATTTCAAGTGGTCTAGTATAGAGGCTAAAGCAACAGTCCAAACAACCAAAACAAAGACTTTCTGAACAAAAACATAAAAATGAATCCCCAAAACAAACTACAAAGAAACTAATTAATTGGATTAAAGTTTTCTTCTATAACAAAATCTTACACTGAACAAATCATTACTATAAAATCAACCACTGGAGAAAAACCTATGGTATAGCAACCAGGATGAAGATAAGTAATAATTACACTGAATGTGTAATTTTTGGAGCACATTTTGGAGAACATTTTCGTCTTTTAAAGATTCTACAGTCAGTTCAGCACAGTTTCAAATATGTAAAATGTGCTTTATTATCACTAGTGTTCTCATCCTGAAGCATCATTTTCCTGGCTCAAACACAAGGAGGATCAGAACTGTTCTAGCAATGGGTTTGAATGATTAATTTGCCTTATGCAATGATGCATTTGTCCATCTACTTACTTAGTTATAAAAATTCAGTAGACCTATTGCAATAGGAATTGCCATATTTTAAAACCTATAGTAGAGGGCATAGTAAATATAATCGGTGGTTTGTTGGTACTACAGAAATTAGTATGTTATCAGAAAGTCATTTTGAAATACTCCTTCTTCCAAATGACTAGATCATAAAAATGATGTTTCAGCTTTATCTTATGACTTCAGAAGGAGTTTCTTAGATCTAATACAAGTGCAAAGGTTCAAAAAAGGGAGAATATGGAGAATATGGTGTATACATGAAAAAGGAATCATAAAAGAACATGCTTCAAGCAAAACATAGTAGCAGAATATGAAGCTTATGCTCCCATCTGATTCTGCATGTTAGTGCGACGCAGGATCATAATATTTTTTAACATGTTTTGCTTTCACCTGGAGAATGATGAGGAGCTAAATTTTTGGTTATGGTCTAGTTCTTCAACCCCGGAGGTACTAACTGCTGATGACAGACTTGCCTAGGAAGCTACTGATATTTAGCATGTTGTTTTCTTAGGATTTTGCTTTATATGCATATATGAAACATCTAAGTTTTCAACATACTTTAAAAAGCTCAAATTTGTATCTATATTGGATGTTTGCAAAGGTATCACAGAAAACAAATTTAATATAAATAGGAAAAACAAAGTGTCTAACACAGATTTGCATTTATATGATAGAATGAATAAGCACACACATTCGTGTCCTTACTTCCCCAAAAGGAAAGATTTAGAAGGGGTAATACCCTATTAAATTATGATCACTGATTAGGAACTGGACCTCAGATGCCTCTCTCCTTCATTCCAAATGATAATGCATTCATTACCCTCTAGAGGACATTCCTCTAGTCCACATGACAAAAAATATGCAGCTATACTGGATGAGAAAACAAAGTAAATATGAATCCCATCTTAAAGCTCATTACCCTATGACCACTAAAATTACCCAGAAACATGCTCTTTACAATATATATTTTCTGACTGCCAGAGAAACAGAATGGGCTCCAGGTCAAACATTAACTATTCAAAAATATGTTAAAAATAGAATCTACTGAAGAACAATACACAACGTGACAGATCATATCACGTTATTGTTTTATATCAAATATCAAAGCATCCATAGATACAGGTAGATGGACACTTTTGCCCTTATTTGTTTAGATATATCTCAGTAACAACATAAAAGTGACCAACAGAAACACAATTTAATTTGATATGTTAAAAATGGTGAAGTGTTTTAAGTGTGAATTTTCCAGAAATAGTATGTCATTAAGAAGTGTGTGTTTAATTCAGTTGTCTTGCTCAGTGGTTATATTTTTAAAACTTAATTCTGATTAAATTCTGCTTTTTCTGCATGATTGGTAGAAAAGCTCAAAGTATTTTAAAGGGTCTAAGAGTAGAATTCTACACTGGAAAAAGAGCTAAAGTACATAAAAGCATCAAATCTCTCCTATTTATCACTCAAAATATTTCAAATAAAAAAACTCACCAAACAAAACCCATAACAAAACCCAAGAAAACAATAAATCCCCAGAAAATATGGATGACAGTGCAAATGGATGACAGTCCTACTATCATTTATTACAGCAAATAAAACATCAGACAGTAATGCTGGATTAAAACTTAAAAATCCACAATGTATTTTAAACCCCTAACTGCAGCATTCCAGCATAGTCCTCCTAGGTTCTTATTTATAATTAAGTTTTAATTAATATGCTGTACATCAATGAAACTCTTCATCAGCAAAACTCTTCATCAATGAAGCAATTCCTTAAATTCTAGCTTCTAATTTAAGTTACTATTTTATTCAAAGTACTGATACTGCATAAAGTTTATCATCAATGAAAAGATAAACAAATATAAGACCTATTCTTCCTCAAAAATCATAAGAATCCTGACCAGAACAGTCAGATTACATTAGCTGCAAGGATAACATCTCTAGACAAGACATGGCTGTTATCTTTAGCTGGAAGATGGTTCTGTCCATGGCAGGGGGTTTGGAACTGGATAATCTTGAAGATCCCTTCCAAACCAAACTATTCTATGATTCTGTTATTGTTAACTTCTAATTATCTCCAGTACTCTAAGATTCAAAACAAAAATAAAAACAAAACCTGGTTTTTCTGCCTCCAAGATTGTTTACTATGTGTAGACATATTGTGCCCCTTTAATCAAGACAACGTTTATATAATTCTATAAAAACGAAATTTGAAATAAAATATAATTTGGATATGTCTACTTGTCTCATTGACATTTTTTTTCCAGTTAAGTATTTATTTCTGTGTACTCAAAATGTTTTGTTCTAGATTTACAACAATTTTTGTTAAATGCAATAATTGGCAATCTGGAAATAATTTTTCTTAACTATGATTCCAGTAGTTTCTTTCCTGTATCACTTCATTTAGATACTGTCAGATAACACACAGTTGATTTTGCTTTTTAGTATCTTATCTTGTTCTTAAATGTGAGTGGTCTTTTTATTACTGATTATGTAAAAAAAAGATAACAACATCAGTTTTATGGAAAATTTCACCATTTCAAAGTTTTCAGTATCTTCTGGGGAGTATCTTAGAAAAACATTCTGTAAATTAATGAAATTCAAGCAAATAGCATTTCCAATGGAAATTACAATTAAAGTATTCATTGTTGCTGCCATAATAAAAGAGTATAAAAATGAATGAAAATATGTTATAAACTCTTATTATTCAGCACGTTTATTTTATTTTTATCAGTGATGTCACCAAAATCAGTTTTATTTCTAGCCAAGAATCTGACCGCAGCAAAATATTTATATAGAGCTTTTCTGATCAGGTCTAACACAGCAGCAGTACGTCCCTGAAAGTAAACTGGCATGCACTAGATAGATGGTCCATTTCACTTCAAATTGTGTACAAGATTTTCTGCCAAAATAAAGAAAATAATAGCACAGTTTGAAAGTAGACAGAGCACAAATCATACACTGGCTGGCAGAAAAGAGCTGTGGGTCCTAGTGCCGTTGAAGTCCTCCATCCTCCAGGCATAAGCTATCACCACTCTGGCCACATGTGTCACAGTTCAGGAAGCTGATGGGTGGTGGCTAAAAAGATTCTACTATTTCTCAATACCAATAATGTTAATTCATGTGGTAATGAAAAATATATTACCTTATTTCTAAGCTTACTGACTTTTTACTTATGCATTGTTCAACTCACTTATAAAAGAGGTATTAATAAAATTATGCACTTCAGAAGTGCTTTTGTTTCATCAGTGAATAAAATGGCATCGACTACTTTTTTTTAAAAAAAGAGCCAATTAAAATGACTTAGGGGGTTATTTGAGTAAAAGAGTACTTTATTATTAATATTTCATCATGTGATGCATAAATCATTGAAGAAAAGCCTGTACTATAAGTTAACTCAGGGGATGTTGGAAAGGTTAAAGCCTAGATAAGTAATAAATGAGTGAAATGAAAAAGAAAAACCTTTTCTTGCTAAAGTGAGGTACTGTATTATGACAGGTTTTTCACAGAATATATTTATTAATATCTTGAAGGAAAATTTTGCTAAGGAACTTACTCATTAAAGGGGAAAAATGGGCTCGTGCTGTCATCACCTGCTGTTTCTACAGTTAATAGATTTTTCCTAGTCCACAATTTCTCTAAGTGTCTACAAGTGAAAAGTAACAACACTATTTCTTCTCTTCCTCCAAGTATTCCTTCTTCTTGGCTCCCTGCCCACCACAAAACAAACAAACAAACAAAAAACACAAACAAACAAAAACCCACAAGATCAAGATCTCAATAGTGTTTTGAAAATAAACATAGAATCATTCTGCACTGTTCGTAATTTCCAGGTTCATTTCATTGAACAAATAAAGTAACATTTGTCCGAAGTGGTATCATGTTAAAGTTGAGAGAAAAAATTTTGATAATTTTGGAAAGTTAAGAATGATAAAATATAAGCCTCGCTGTAAAAATAGCTGTGGTTAATGTTTACAAAAATAATCTCAAATAACGCCTGTGTGTTAATTTAAATTATTTTTCACATCATAATTTTTGAAGCAAGGAGCATTTTAAAATCATTAAATATCTGTGATTTAAACTACCAAAGTTTAAGAAGCATATTTAAATATGATTAGACACATCATTACATCATTGGTCATTAGAAAAACACAAAACCACAAAAACATATGCAAATTGAGGTTCACCAATGGAGCCCCTATGAAAAAAAATAATTTTATTTTATAATTATTTTATGAAAATTCACATGAGTACTCTAAAGCATATTTTATTCTTCTTTCTCTCAATACACATTCTCAACACTCCTAAATCCAGTATATAGCCAAATGGTAATATTGCCAAAACACAAAAAAAAATACTATTTGAACTAGTACAAAGGATAGCAAAAAAAAAGAAAAACAAAACTAAAAAGCTACTAACATAATCAAGAGCCCTCAATAACGTGTCTGACGACCAGAACAGGGTTTGTAATGGTAAATAATGGAAAGACTCTCTGAGTAGGTTTGCTTGGGAATACAGCATGCATGAGCAAACAAGGCAGCAGCATTTTTCAGTTTACACCACACCTAACAAGACCTCTTGTTCATGCTGGAGACAGAGGGTAACTGGCTGAGTGCAGCAGCTGGAGCACTGTATGTGCCTGACAGACTGATAGACAGTTCTCACGCTTTTATTGACTGCTGAGAACCGTGGAGGAGAATAGAGAAACAAAGTTGTAATACTTAAATTATTGACAGCAGAATAACCAGCATCTAGCAAAAAGAACCATCAAGCCTCTTCTCTCAAGGCTGACATGTGGGATTTGGTTGTGTTAAAGTCCTTTGTTTTACTGGAGCTCCTCAGTACTCAGCATGTCGAAGGAATGCACAGCTTGCAAAGAAATAAAAGGATGGCTGAAAAAGAACCTTTAACTTTTACAGGTCAATTATTATATATGTCATGCTTATTTTTAAAACAAAAGAAGTTACATTTCCATGAACTACAGAAACCTATGTGGACAAAAGACAATGCTTTCTGATGCTCAGAATGTGATCCTCTTCTCAACAGCCACAGTAGGGACACTCAATTTCAATAGAAAGAAAAAAAAACACCCTACACTCTTCTGATCCAACACAAGTAAAAATACTGGATTTAGAGCAGAGTAATCCTTTAAGAAAAAAAAAAAAAAAAACCACACCATTTTAGCACCGCTTGTTTTGGCTGAAGTATTTTGAATTTATCCATCTTCGAAAGAAATTCAAGGCATAGCTTAACCAAAATTTGACCATGAAAGAGTTAAGAATAGGGATGGATTTTTAAATTGAAAATAAAATTAAAATAACTTTATATACTATATTTATTTCAAATGTACTGTGGATGGCGAAAACGATGAAATGAGAAATGCAGTGTTAAGTAACCATCCTTCTAGGAGATGTATTGATCTATGTTGGTCATCTGAGTTCAGTCCCATATCTTTAAGATCAGGGACGTTTTATTTGCCAGGTCTATTTGAGAGTTTCAGATTGATCTTTTAGCCACACTTGTAGTTTCTTCCCATCAGGTATATGACACAATCCAAGCAGCTACAATTCATGAAATGTGTCCTTCCCCTGCAGACACACTCCAGAAACTTGCTCTGTGATTTTTTTCCTAGTCTTACTGGCCTAAGGTTACTTTACTCCAGCCTCTCATCTGTTTGGTACCATCTCCAAACTGGCTTTAGCCTTGCCTTGTTCCCCTTTCTCTGTCTTGCAATACAGATGTTGATCTTTAGTTTGGTTGTTGACCAGGCTCCCAGCCTAGCTATTTGGCTTCCCTGGGGAGCCTGTTCCAGTTCCCAATCACCTTCTGGGTGAAGAACCTTTTTCTAATACCTTACCTAAACCTCCCCTGACACAACTTCAGGCTATTTCCTCAGGTTCTCTTGGTGGTCACCACAAAGAGATGAGTGCCTGCCTCTCCTCTTCCCCTCACAAGGAAGTTGTAACTGCAATGAGGTCTCCCCTCAGTCTCTTCTTCTCCAGCCTGAACAGACCAAGTGACTTTAGCTGCTCCTCATGCAGCTTCCCCTCAAGGCCCTTCACTATCTTCGTTGCCCTCCTTTGGACACTCTCTAGTAGCCTAATATCTTTCTTACATTGTGGTTTATCTTTCTTATAACTTCACACAATAAATGTAATATCAGAGTTTTGAGATGTAATAGTAGTACTAGTACTGCTTGCAGCAAAATGCACCATGGAAGCTTACGCATAGCTAAGCCAAGCAATTTAAATAAACCAGCTAAGCAAAGCAAAGAAACGATAAAGAAAGGGACGGAAGCAGCCAAGCAGGTAACACCGTGTTGTTATATGTTACGCACTGACCCAGTGCATTGTCTTAAAGGAGTTCATAAAGTGGTCACTCCTTATGAACTTTGGGGCCTCCAGACAGAAACGACCACCACAGACCCTCCGTGAAGCCCCTCAGGGACCTTATAAGGATATGTATATATGCTAATAAGTGTTCAGAAATGTCATGAATATGTAATAGGATTTAGGGAAACGAACATAGATAATCATGCAATGCAAACATATAAGCTGTAGCTGAGATGTCACAGCGCTCACTTTGGCAAAATGATTACCGGTGCACCCAGATATGAAGAAAGAATGGCTGGCTGCTAAAACTTACAAATTGAGTCTTAGAGGTTTCTTTTAAGGTCCAATTTTAGGTAACAGTTGTTTATTTGTTTTGTTATGCCAGAAATTCCACAAATGAAGAGGAATCCAAAGCAGAGAATAATTTAGAAAATGTAATGCCAAGTACATGAACTCTGGTTATTATGAAAACACAGGTGGAAATAGGGAAGAAAAATTATTTCAATGCATTATATCATAAGAATACTGTAGAGATACACCAAGAAGATGAGCAGTTGGAGTCCTAATGTGCTCTATATGGTAGAACTGCCCTGTTGAACAGAACAAAGTTGATACCTTCACTAATTTACCATGCTTTGCAAATGGTGCAAAACACCATGTCACTACACTGAACATGTCAGTGTTAGGAATGTTTTAGGGAGGAAAAAAAGGAGTCACATATCACTGTGTATAAGATATTATGTAGTAAAATATTAAGGTTTCAAAGTTTGAATTTGAGTCCATCTAGTTGTTCTGTCTGACAAAATACAACTGTTTACCTCTGGTCCAACAGATATTAATTCTATATTCGGCTATGTATATCACTTGTTTCAGATGGTGAAGAATTTTGTTCCTAATCCAGCTTAGAACTGATCGCACAAATCCTCATGCATCATATAGCTCTCCATCATATAACTTTCAAAGTCTCAGTGGGTGCCCCACCCAACAGGCTATAGTTCACTCTTACTTGGGTCCAGAAATACCACCTTATCAAGATTTCTGTGGGAAGCGGACATATGAAAAGTGTTACTCTTCCTCAATTGTTTCTTCAGGGAATTCTAGAGACAGTCTTCTCATGCCATGAAAAAAGTCATCCAAGTGGTGCATTAGTCAAATAGTAAGTAAAGGGAAAAAATACTCCTTTATTTAGTTGAATTCTAGGCTTCATGTTTATATTCCAGCAAACTTTGTTTGTTTTATTATAAAGGCATGTAAATGAATGCATGAAGAGGCTCTCAAAGACTTAGCGATTCATTTCTTAGGAATCCTTTCCACAAACACTTAGCAGAGGAATATTTTATGCCCATCTAATGATCTAGGTTATAAAAATGTGTTCATTAGAATTCATCTTAGGTGATCAAAAATATTAAGAAGCTATGTCTTGCTACACAATGAAGGTTGAAGGCTTTGCAAATTCAGCTTTTTCCCACAAGATGTTTATATTCATCAGTGCAGACATGCTGAATAGTCAGGCTAGCATAAATATTTGTTAATCCGTTTTGATAATGCCAGCATTATTTAGGTTACTCAAATCATTAGCTACAAAAGGAACTGCAAACATATGAGGTCTTTTTCCACCCTGATTCATTTTCTTAATACTTAATCTCAGAGGTTTAAGAGATCCTTCTTGTTTTCCTTTTCAGTGATTAAAAATACTTCATTTAACACTTTCATACTTCAAATTCAGCATATTTCATGTAATATTATGCATTCCATTGCTTATGTATTGTAACTCCCTTTTTGTAATGCAAACTCTGTCATCAATATCTTAGAGCTCTCCTACATCAGCAGCTCCTGACAGGATGTAAACCTATGAGTGAAGTAAAACTGTTCAGTGTGGGTAGTAAAACTCCCACTCACAAGCAAATTATGGGGCACACTTAAAAATGTTCAAAGGTTTGGGGAAAAGCAAAAGAGGAAGGAGGGAAGGTCTGCCCCTTCTTAATAAGCATTGATGAATAATTAAGCAAGCAGTCAGAAACCTAAAAACCACTAAAAATATGAATAATTGAGAAATAAAAAAGTGGATGAGGATAGACCATAGAATCTTAGAATCATAGAATTAACTGGATTGGAAGAGACCTCCGAGATCATCAAGTCCAACCCTTGATCCAACACCACTGTGATTATTAGATCATGGCACTCAGTGCCACATCCAGCCTCGTCTTTAAAACTTTCCAGGACGGTGAATTCACCATCTCTCTGGGCAGGCCAGTCCAATGTCTGATCACTCTCTCTGTAAAGAACTTCTTTCTAATATCCAACCTAAACCTCCCCAGGCAGAGCTTAGGCCTGTGCCCTCTTGTCCTATTGCTGATTGCCTGGGAGAAGAGACCAACCCCCACCTGGCTACAACCTCCTCTCAGATACTTGTAGAGAGTGATGAGATCACCCCTGAGCCTCCTCCAGACTAAACAACCCCAGCTCCCTCAGCCTCTCCTCATAGGACTTGTGCTCAAGTCCCTTCACCAGCCTTGTTGCTCTACTCTGGACCTGCTCCAGCATCTCAATGTCTTTTCTGAACTGAGGGGCCCAGAACTGGACACAATACTCAAGGTGTGACCTCACCAGCACTGAGTACAGGATAAGCAACTTCACAATAGGACAATTTTCTGAAAGCACATGTGTTGCCCCTCAGAAGTTCTATGTAACAATTTTAGTTCTTCTCACAGAATAAGAAGTTTCTGTAAAGTGATTCTCCACTAAGTCTGCTAGTAAGATAACGCTGAAACTGAGGACTCTTCTTGAACTTCACTGAAACTATTCAGTGAAAGCATCATGAAAGGACAAAGAAAAGTATTCGTTCTTATCCAACCTTAGAAATAGTTTGTTTGTTTTGTTTAATTCATAATTGTCTAATCTGAGCATCTTCATGTATGAACCTAAATGTGAAGCAAAACTAGGTGCAATAATTCTTAAAAGAGTTTGAAGAATCCAATATGGTAGACACATCCAAGTGTGTCTAATAGCAAGACATAGGACTAGGTTGTTGAAAAGAAACAGATGCAGCCACTCCAGGAAAACTAAGCTGGTGGTTTTGCTGGCATTTTTTTCCAGTATTTGAAATACTTGTGAATATCTGTAAATAGGACGCCTGGGTTTTCAGCAATAGGCAAATTGAACCCAAATGTAATATATTCTTGAAAATTTCAATACATACTATAATATAAACCATTCAATTTTGCTAAGATTATAGCAGAAAAATACCAAGTTCTTGGAGTCAAGACATATACAAAACTATATTATGGTTGGAAATAAGCTCTGCTTTTTTTATCAGAAAGAACAATGATTACTCACAATTCTAGGAGACATCACATGCACTGGGAAAAAAAAGTTAGAGGTTATTATGTTATCCTATTGCTTGTTAGAGGAGAAAATAAGATTGGTCTTTGGGCAACTCACATAGGCTAGTAATGTAAAATTACTTAGGCCAAAGAGACATTCTTCTTGTAAATACATCCAGAAGCATAAGGCACAAGTCCTTCTATTTGCAATATTGAGTAAATGAAAAGAAAGTGTTTCTGAAGATGGGCTCTCTATATATATTTCCTCCTTGAGTCTCAGAAAATGGAACAGGCAAAGCCGAAACACAAATATGAAATAGCGTGTGCATGCTGGCAGTGCAAGAAATGGGGGGGGAAAAATGGCACTAGTAGACTTTCCATAAGATGCAGGAGATTCACAGAGATTGTGATTCTATTAGTTACATTTTCTATCACTCAGATAAGATGACTTAATTAAGAATCAAGTGGTAGGATCACTTTTGGGGTTTATAAACAAAAATCATTGCAGCAGAGGAACTTATAGCTTTATATAACACTTGACTTTAGTAACCACACAAAAGTCAGCAGTCTGGATCAGTCTAACAACCTGGATCACCATACTGCCTTGGAGCTAAATATGCACTTTCTGTAGCTGCTTTCCTTTCACTTTCCCTCTCCACTTTACTACCTCCAGAAGCAGGAGAGAAGCCAGTCTTCTGCTCAACATGTCTCCTGCCCTAAGCAATTTGTTACTGTGCGACCTGAAACTATACTATCCATGCAGTACAAGTTGATTGTGCCACACAGAAGTCACCACTCCGAAGACTCAAACAAATGGCTAATCTAAAGGTAGATTAGGAGTCTTTATATAATTTTGTTGTGTGTTATTTGCTTTCTTTCAATATAGACATTATAACGAAAGAAAGAAAATGAAAGAAAAAATAGTACTTAAAGTACAGGCTGTTAAAAACACTTCAGTTTTACATCACTGCTGAAGAAATTATTGTTCTATGAAATGCCATTTTCTAAGAAGCAGTTCTTCTCTCCTATTCTCCCTGACTTAATTATCTCCACAGACATTTCCTTCCAGCATTTGAAGCTTTTACAGAAAAATGCACACATGAAGTTGGAATTAGGTATTTAGTAGGAAAAACAGTATTATGTGGACATCACATGGTTTGTTTTAGCAGCTAGAAACAAAATATTACAGACTTTCACAATTGCAGACTTTTCTGAAAATTCAAGTAGAATAACTCTCTCTATAACCAAATCTCCTTGCAGAAAGACACATTAGGATTTCCAGCTGAGAGGCATTAATATTTTAGTCAAGTCTTTTGCACACATGGTATTTAGTGTAGCATGTATAATGCAGCATTTGAAAAGTTGCCTGACTCTCTCAGGATAGTAATTATTTCTGTAATTTTGAAACCTGGTAGGATATGGGTAACAGCAGTAATTATAGGCCAATTTTCTTAATTAATGCAGTCTGCAAAATACTTACACAAGCAAGCAAAAATTATTAGAATAAATTCCTACCAAAAATTAATTCATAAGTAGAGACACTCAAACAATAACATAAGACTCCCCCTTGACCTCATTAATGAAATTTACAGTAAAAGTAATGAAGTGATAGATATAGTATCACCTAGAGGAAAGGGACCAAATTCAAAATTTAATAGCATAATGTGTTTTTACCAGAGTGCAACCAGACTATGCAAAGGAAAAAAGAAACTGATTTTTCTGGAAACATATTTTCCTAATTAGTCTAACCTACTACTGATAGCAAGGAATTTTGTGGCTTTTTGTTTATTTTTGGCAAATAAAACCAAGCAATCAGAAATTTCCATTATCATTGCCAGTTTTCAGTCATGATAAATAAAAAGTTTTAGAAAAAAACTGATTAAAAAAAAATTCAAACAGAATTAAAAATTTGGAATAAGGATTATAATCTTCATGCTCACTGCAACACAACTGAAATGATCCAAGCAGTTGAGATCTTAAGTTCTGAACAAAAATTCCATTGAAATTAGGAGGAAAAAACCCCAAAACAAACCTTATGATATATCAGAGAAATTTAATCAGTATTAAAATTAATATGTCCTAATGTATTTATGTACCATTATGTACCATTGTGAATATGTTTATCACCATTTACTATGGAGATTTATATCAGAAAATAGTTGATATCTAGTATTATTAAAGAAAAATGTCTATTTATAAAAGATAAAAAAGGAAACTGAAAGTAACAAGATGGGGAAATATCCAATAAAATTAAACATTTCAGTTACTTGCTGACCTGCTTTCAGTCTCATTTGCTAAGAAACATAGTAACTTCTCTGATTGTGTATTGACAGATGCTATGTCATATTAGAAATAAAAATTCCTTGGGGGGAAAAAAGGTTCAGAGGGCTTCAGGCTTTTTCCAAATCAGCAACAAAGGCACCAGGGAAACGAACAATTTTCTGAATTTTTAAATATATTTCCATTTTTTTAGTACAAAGAAGATCATTATTTTTCTATTAACGGGTACCTCTCTCTCTTAATTTAGACTTCTATAGAAAAAAGAGCAACATATTACGAAAATTTATATAAACTATTACATTGGTAAACAAAAATATAATAATTGTTGATGCAATCCTAGAACAAGCTTTAAAACACGGATATACATCTAGAGATCTGGTATTAGCTAGGACAGATTGGTTCCACTCTGTTGCATTTTGTGAAGTTATGTTGGCATGAAGTGAATTTAAAGTGAGTTCATAACACAGCGTGCAAGCGTACAGAACTAGTAACATACAAATTTGTAATCCTACCCCACGGAGCACAGTCTGTCACCACTCTGTCAGCAAAGCTTAGAGATGTTTAGAGATGAGAATTTTGTCTTTAATTGTAACCTAGGGTCTTGGACAATCAGCTTCTGACACATGCAGTCCTCTCTTTGTCTGCGTAGTTCAGGGAAAATGTCAGGGTAAGGTAGAACTTGTGATAAAGCCATCCTCAGAGCAGCTCTATTGTAAATGCAATACTGAGAGCAGCTCATCTCAGCTTGTGCCCAGCCAACAATACAGCTTAAAATACATCTCTGCACTTTCCTATTTGCCAGAACTTGGTCATTTAACTTAAATGGATAAACAACATGGCTTCACACGAAATTGCTGGGGAAAGTTCAGAGTTGACATTATCAAAAAGTTCTTCACTGACAGGGAGGTCAATCACTGAAACAGGCTCCCCAGGGAAGTGGTCACAGCACCCAGTGTCCAGATACTCCTGTCAGGGATTATCTGGACAATGCTTTTAGTCACATGATTTCATTTTAGGTAGCTGTAGCAGGAGCAGGGACAGACTTCTGGTGATTCTTATGGGTCCCTTACAACTTGAGATACACCTCTACATAATGCTCACACAGATCAACCACTGAAACAACATCAGATGAATTGTGTCTGTGTGTTATAACCATATGTGCACAATTTCAAGAACTTCAGTGCTACCTGGCTCCTTTTCCAGAGAACTTACGGTCAGATATAAAACAAATCCAAGCATCTTTGGAGATAACATGTGATTCAAAGAAATTTCAGATCCCAAAAGAAAGTCAGAAGTTTCTATTGATAATCTTCCAGGATCACAAAACAAGTTGTCATATTCTCTTATTGTCTTTTGTTTGTTTATTCATAAATTGTGACTGAACCCGCTAAGGGCTGGTAAATGTTATAAGAAACCTCTGAGTGGCAGTACCAAATAAATAACTAAGAAGGCATAAAAAATATAACACATTTTACCTTTTATTTGTGAGTATGCAATGGATTAATGCAACTCTAAAAACACAACCTTAAATGTCATGTGATGTAGAGCATTCCTGCCTCTTGCTCAAAATTACATCCCTCAATTTACAAGCTTTATCTGAGAAAATATTACTTAGATACCTTGGTTTTTTTTTCATTTGATTGAAGAACTGTGACTAGTAAATTATTTTAAGTAAGAGACAAGTTTAAAAATTGTATACATCTACATCCAGTCACCATATCATGGAGAATTTTTTGCAGGTGATGTTTAAGCTATTGAAGCTCCACCTAACTTCCTGTGAAGATAACTTCAGTGTCAGTGGGATGTAAGAAAGGCCTCTGCTGCTACATTGCATGGACTGAACTATTACAGAGGAATAGTTAACAGCCAGTCTAGTTTCCTTTTTATCTGAATTCACTGTTTATGAGACGTTTGCAAAAAGTTCAAATTTACTCTGTGTTCCCATTCACTGGCAAACACAATTTCCTACTGCCAACCTAAGTTCAAACGTGACATCTATTCAACAAACAAAATGTTCTTTCTAGCTTTTCAAAGATAGCTTATACATTGATCCTTTACTGTGAAAAGGCATGAAAAGTAAAAGGGGAAAGAGGGTTTGGCTTTCCATTTAAATACAGTACTGTTCTCCCTATGTAAATTTACAATTTACTTGTTATGCCTTTATAATTAAGAAACAACAACAAGCAAACAATGTCCACCAACAAACAAACCCCACAAAAACAACAACAAAAATCCAAAAACCAACCAACCCAACAAACAAAAATAGCAGAAACAAAACCAAAACACTTTAATTGCTAGAACATACTTAAGTGTTTAGCTCTTTCTTTTGGTGAAAAAAGGAAGCCTTTTCCTATTTGTGACACACAGTCTGGCTTGCCTTTTCTTCACTTGCCCAGCATTTCTTTTCCTCACTTGTGTTTGGTTTCCATCTGGAAATCTTTCTGTGCAAATTTTGTGGAACATTTGCCCTGGGTTTCCAGATGTGCAGGTTACCCATATGATACTTATTATGTAGCTACTAACATCAACCATTTCACCAGCAGCAGCCATTCATTCAGAAACATCTGATTAACACTATACTTATAGGACATCAAATGTGTGTCTAACATTTTCTGAAAATGCTGGATGTAATGGCCATAATCTCTAATACACAATCAATGTGGATACAGAATAGGTATGATGCTTCAGGAAAACGTCAGATTCCTTAACACATGGTAAATATCATGTTACGGTCATCTAGATCACCAGTCAATATAAGGAACACTACTAATGCATCAGTAGATTTGGAAAGCCTGAGATTAGATATAGCTATATTCCCATAATTCCCTATTCATAGTAATTTCTCATTCAACAATAAAATACATATTTCTTCAGCACAAATAGTGAGGACTGTAAATTGTATTTTTGTTTGGCTAATAATATGGCAAAATGCACTATCCTTCCATCATGTTCTACAATTATATACAAGTCTTGTGGGATTCTTTTTGTAGTTCTGTTTGTCAAAGAATACATTTATTTGTATTTCTCACTGACATTTAATTTTTCAAGGAGGGTATTAAGAAGCAAAGAAAAGTATTTGTACTTTCAAATTTGTGATTTGTCATGAGGAGTTCTCTCCCGGTTCTCTGCCAAAGTTTGAAAAAAACTACAAGTTTCAAATTAAAAAAAGTTCTCCACAATTAGTACACGTATTTTTGTAACAGTTACATGACTTAATCAAGATCAAGGCCACGAGGCATTATGCAAACTAAAAACACAGAGTCAAGGAAGTAAAGAGATATCAGTCCCAGATCCTGTGCTATTTGCTCCCAGTAGTTCTCGTTATGCTGCCAGCTCTGAGCTGCTGGAAACTAATATTGCAATGCTGCTGTGTTCACTAACTCCAATGGACTATGCAAACAGGGTAGTAAGGATATTCTAAAAATTCCTTGGAAGTATATTAGTAAATGAAAAATCTTACGCAACAAGGTACTGTCTTTGAAATTTCCCAGGCTTGTCAAATCATCTTGACAGCACATCACGCCTTGTTACACTGGCATATTAGGTAAGGGTGAATGCCAAAAGAAGAACACGACAGGTCAATTACCCTGGCCCAAGTATCTTCTTAACTTCTAGTATTTCTCCAGTATTATGAAATGTTATATTAAAGAAGTACCAAAATTGCAGTTATTTATGTACAACTGCAGAAGATCTTATAGTTCACACAGGCTAGAATTTATTTTCCAGAGTACCAACTTTATATTTAATTCCAAAGCCTGATTATGCATTTCAAGTTTTGAAAGTACATGAAGCCTGGGTTGACTAAATTGATTTAAATCATGATTTTTTTTCTGTTAGTAGGAATCTTAAAAAATAATTACCAGATAAAACTCATCCTAGTAATAGCACAGAAAACTCACGATGCTTTTCCAAAAGCTTTGAATTTGAAAGGTTTTAGTGGGGGTGAGGTGATAAGTGAAGATCTATCAGTAAAGACTGACTTAACTCTAATCATATACAAGATGTTTCTCTGACACTTTAAAAGAATTTCCTGCATTAATTGCTTCCCTAGATAGTTCTCCTAAGTCTGAAAAAGTAGGTAGCCTCTACTCATCAGTATTTTCCCCTAACATTCTCAGTCACAGTTCACCAGGCTGGCCATCTGCAGCATGGTCTCTCGTCCTACTTCCAGTGGATGGTTCAGGAGCCATTCAATAAAGTGAAAGGTTGTTAGTATCAAATACTTGCTTGCTGTAGCTGTCTACATTTGAAACCATGCCACTACAAGATAAATTGAAAATGAGATATATGACAACTCATCCTGATCACCATAGTGATGGTTTTCCATCTGCCTTTGTAACTGTGGCTTTCCCATGAATGCATTTGCTTATTTTGAAATTTATTCCCTTACATAGCAATACCAATAACATGACAATTTTGACTTCTGAAATATAAATTATATAATAAAAAAAAATCCTCCAAAATATAGGTGCAGAGGTACTGAACCCTGAAAGCTTCTTTTATTAATATTCAAATGCCATAATTGCTTAAACAATATGCAGTCTTAATGAATGTACAAAGATTTAAAAGTCAATATAAATCGCAATTGTATTTATATGTAAGTTGAATTAGGTATTCAGCTAAGAAATTATTGAGATAATTTGAAGATGAATTCCTAGCAACAGCAAGCCGCAACAAAACAAGAGAGAATGAGTAAATTATAATCTTTAAGACTGATGATGAAAGAACAATTATGTAATTTCTTGTGGTTTAATGGTTATAATAAATAAAATGTAAATAACCATCTCCTTACACTTGCCAATAAGTATTTCTTTGTATTACAATTAATCCAAGTAACACTAAGAGAAATTACTATGAAGTTGCTTAGATATATTCAATTTTTGGAAGCTTCATTTACCATGATCTCAGGATAATTGTTTGAAATCACTCTTTCCATTTCCAAATTGGGAGATATTCTTCAATACAAGCAATGTTCCGTGCCACTGGTACCTTCAATATTTCTGGTGCAGTTTCTATCTTAATAAACACATAGATCTGTTCTGGAGTTTCAAAGATTTTTCTGAGAAGGTATCTAGTTTAACTGAAAAATTGCACAAGAACTTTTATTTATTTATTTTAGATGAAAAATTGCTGAGCAAAACAAAAACCTGAACATGCATGCTCTTGGTAGCCTATAGGAAAAACTATTAAGGTGATAGCACTTAATAACAAGGACTACTGAGTTAAATCGGCAAAATCCGATAGCATTGACTTGCTTCCAGAAGGGAAAAGATGGACTACAAACTCTTGTTTCAGAGCTTTAAATTTCTAAAATCCTGACTATTTTCAAAATTCCATTATTACTTGCTACAGTGAACAGGAAGGAGTGTCATTGATATCCATCTTGTCTGCCACCCAGCAAAGTGTGTAGCTTGAGTTTACAGAGATATGTATAGAATTTTTCTTCCTAGTTAATTTTTTCCACTCAGTGAATTAACACCTGTCTAGATAATGATTCAATATAGTAAATAACAGTTGACTATAGGTTAAACTTATCTCTAAAGCCTATTAATTTCAGTGACATTTGAAGTTTGGTGCATGTTTTGAGTACATTGTTGAACTGGAATTCCAGGTTAGCCTGCTATCAGGTGTTGTTACATCCCATGACAGCCAGGCAGTCTTTCCTGACAAGTGCTGTCAGTTCAGTGCTCTGAAATATCAGACACAAAGGCACCATGTACTGTGTACCTACATTTTAATGTGAACAACATGCAAAATTTCAAGATCAATTTACACCTGTTTGTCTTTCTAACAGAAACATATATATATATCAAGATGCATAATGCTTTTCCACTGTTCAAATGTTAAATATGAAATATTGCCTGAGGTAATTTCTCTAGTATTTTTTGGAACAGTTGTAATTGTCTTCAATTTTTGGATACAAGAATAATCACAAACTGTCACTTCTTCAGAACAACCTACCACTGGGAAAATTGCCAGTGTTCTTTAATACAATGAGAAATGACATAATGTTTAAAATTCTGATTAAAAACTTGATACTGTTAATTAATTAATTTGATACTATTAATTAACAACATTAACACCTTTAGGTAGAACCTAGGTTATAGTTATAGCATATTGTTCATTACGTGTTCACAAACATATTAATATCTAATAAAAAAAAAAAAAAGACTCAAGATCTTCATTTCTTAGCTTGACAATACAAAACAAGTATTAATTGTTCTTTTCTGCATTATTACAGCAGGAGTAAATATCAATATGAGCCTAGTTCCACTTGGAATGACTTTTCATCTTCAAGACAATGACTTTTTTATCCATAAAACAAATACCTAAGTCATTTTATGGCAAGCTGGGGTCTTGTAAATTCTCGCTGTCTAAATCCAAGCAGAGCTCAGGCAACAAAGTGAGTAACAATCACATAAGAGTAAGGGGTCTTACTCTCTATAGCCCATAGCTCAATCATTTCTGCAGTAGATAAAAATATATGCAGGGTCTAGTACATTCAGTACCATCACCAAACATTTTAGCAGAACGTGAAGCTCAAAAAGCAAATAGTTTTAACACCTCCAGGCTAAAACATGACACAAATACCTGTCAGCTCCTGCCTTTTGGCTCTGGACTGGAACCAAGGCTCCTCCTCCAAATTGAATACTGAGCTGAGCTGGAGTGTCTCTCATGCCACCACAGAAGTTTTTCTGTCTAGTCTCATACTATCAGTAGGAACAATGGGGTGCATATTTGCCAATTCTTTCTTTCCAAGTGTCTTGGAAAATAAGAACTAGGTGTCTAAGTCTGTCCAGTAGAGGATGCAACTGAAACTTCATTTCTTATTTTTCTGGAAAGTACTCTGAACACAAGACCTTTCCTGAAAATAGTGTAAAATCCACATATTCTCTGTTACTAGAGTGTTAAAAGAAGAGAGTGATTCAGAGTATTTTCTTTGAAATAATGGCATTGGTAACCACTGTCACAGGAATATTCTGGACTATGAACAATAAGTCACCTAACCTAAATACATAGTGGATTTCTACTTCATAAGTATTTTCAAAAGTAAATTTTAAAAAGAACGTAAGTAATTTTATAACCCACTCTGTTTTAGATCTTTTTTCTTAATCTCATTTTGCATACAAAGACCATATTTAACAATTATTATGTCAAACCACTTTTTGTAGAAGGAAAGTTTATTTGTATAATTTTACTCAAGTTTGTCTTCTATCACTGAATAGAAGAAATATTGAAAACAGTATGCAAATATCAAAAAGAAAAAGACAATTTACTTCTTCGATTTAGGATTTGGTATTGAAGGAATATGTAAGTCAGCAGCAAGAATAATCATCTGAGTTAGGAGAAAGGGTATTGAATGTTAACCTTGAGGTTTGGGAGAAAAATGAAGGGCATTAAAAGTTTCTGCAGTATTGAAGAGATAATGTACATTCAAATGTACTTAGTATTTCATAAAGTTGAATCTCCACACAGTATAAATTACACAAATTTGCATAGAAATTTCTATATATGTTACAATGACAAACTGCACATTTTATCAGAGTTTGAAAATGAGAGTGGGTTGAGGAGAATGGGAAAAATATAAACGAAAAATATTTTAGTTTTCTTATGAACATGAATATTCTTTGGAAAATTCAGAGAGATTAGGCCTCAACTAGTGGTTTGAAAACAATTTTGGTAATTTATCCAAAGGATAACTAGTTCCCATTGAAGACACACTATGACTCCTCCTAAAAGCAGGCCTCCTACAGACAGCAATTGTCAGCCCACATCTGTGCTTGAATCAAAGCTTCAGGCCTGAGCAGTCAAAATCTGAAATACGGCAGGGAAGAAAACTTCAGCCTGCCTTAACATTTAGAGTCAATTTAAACTTCACTTGACCTATCTCTTCTGCTCTGCAGGTGTCAGCTCTCTGGCCAGCTGATTCCCTCACCACACATGCCATTTTACCTTGCAGTGCTGTTATGAGGTTAGTGCAATTCAGAGTTGCTGGTGTCGGCTGCAACTGCAGGGCAGGATGGAAGTCAGGGTGTACATCATGCTTTAACTGTAAGTGTGTAGAAGATGCTGCCACACTTACATTTACCTGTAAAGTGTAGAAGGTGCTGCCACAAGAAACTTCACTGTGATAAATACTGATTTGTTAACTCTTGTTAGTCAGTGTTAATGTTAGGTATGGAATAAAATTCCACTAAGCCTCAGACATCCTCTCATCACAAATTTCCCTTTCGTGGGACCGAGCATTCTCCACCACAGACCTACGAAGAATAGGGATACAGCACTGATGAGTGAATCTTGAAGTGGCAGAACAAAAACTGTGGTCTTCTACTGATTAATGTCTCATAAAGAATTCTCTAGTTGTATAAAATTATGTGAATTCTGACTAAACCTTTTCATAGCTGAAGCATTCACAATATCTCTCATACACCTGACACTAAGCAAGAGGAAAAACATCAAAATCTGCTTTCTTTATTTTCACAAGGACTGGAGAAACCCTCTCCCTTAGGATAATTTGTGAGATTTCAAAAAAAAAGGATCACAATTTAAACTTGGTCAAGAAAACCAACAAAACAAAGTCTCTTACTGAAATACAGAGACATGGTGCATTAAGAACTAGTGCTTCGATATATTTAGCAAGCATTATCTGGGAAAAAAAAAAAAAAAGAAACAAATACTCTGTTACACAGAAATCTCTTTAGGAGTATTTTTACAAGAGATTCAAAAGAAGAGATCACATTGGATCAGGAAAACAAAAAAATTACACTGGATTAAAAGCGCAGCCAAATTAAAAGTTTACAATGAATGACAGAAATTATAACAACTTTAATGAATGCAAATCAGGAATTACAAATTGAAGAAAATTGGTAAAGTAAGTACAGGGACACAGTAGGAAAATAGCACAAATAACATATGAATCTGAGAATGGTGTTTTGAATGTACATGTTGAAAAACAGTAAACCTGACAACTGAATTATTGCATCCCACACAAGAAAGAATGGATAACACCAAGAAAAACCAGTAATTTCTATAGCATGCTAGAAAAGGAGTGGTGAGAAGGGAAAGCTGAGTCATCAATCATAAGAACACTTTTTAAAAATTTGGTATTTCACCCTCATAGTCCAAACCAGGATCAACTATCCCATGTCATCCTAGACACTCATTTCTAAAACTCAGAACTAAAACTAGTCTTCTAGCATGGAAAAGACTGTAACTTTGTAGTATCCTTATTCATCTTTACAAGCTCCTAGTCTATGATCTGTCACCTTAAAACAATTTAGCCTTAAAATAGTTTGACCTGTGAACTACTTGCTTCCCCATTTCTGGATACAGAGAACATTTTTCCATTAATTAAAAACAGTTTCTAGTTATTTGGCTTGTTCATGCAATTTCAGGAGGGTAAAATTAGCATTATGCATTAAGCTGATACAAGAAGTAGACTGGAACAATCATTACAGCTTTCCTTCTTGTGCCATCTGGACATCACCTTTCATAATATTTTAGTAAGAAATTTTTTCTAGCAAACCAGTTTACACTATCTGTAATACTTTCACAGCTGTAGCTCTCAGTAATAGCTAAACTTATTATAGGTATTCCTTAGAATAACCTTATTATGGTATTCCTCAGAATACGATCTGCAGTAACCTTGAGAGTGGAGTTTAAGGAAAGTGAGGTGGGCAGAAGAATTATAACCTTGGACTTCAAAAAAGCAAGCTTTAGCCTTTTCAGGTATCTTCTTTCCAGCATCCTGAGAGAAACTGTCTCAGAGGGAAAAAGGGTCAGGAGAGCGGGCTGATTTTCACAGTCTTCTCAGAGCAGAAGAATGGCTCTTTCCAGTGTGCAGGGAAGCAATCAAGCATTGACAGGAGGCCAATCCCGTCTATGTTCAGAAAAGAGCGGATGCTACTTAAGGTGGAAGCAGCAACACAGAGACATTGCCTGCACATGTAGGAACAGTCAGAAAAGCCAGAGGTCAGCTGAAACTGAAATTACAAAAGAAAAGAAGAAAAGCAAAATGAAAGGTGTTTGCATCAGTTGAAAAAGGAAAAGTAGGAGGAATTTAGTCGAAGAAAAGAATTTGGTATCACTTAACCCATTTGAGTGTATAAAAGTCTCAGGTATCAGATAGGTATCATAAATGAATGTTTTAGGTTGCTCAAAAAATCATCAGTAAAAGGTATCTCTCCTAGATGAGGGCAGTACTCCTCAATATTCTAATTTCTGTAACAGATAATTAATTTACTGGAGCTGAAAATTTTAATGTTATATTAAATTATACGTCTAATATTTCTCATTAAGAAGCTTTAGGAAACAAGCTCTCTTTTTCAAACTGGTCTTAATTTGTAGTTGAAATGGCTAAAGAATACTAAAATAGAAAGTAATGATGACCCTTACAATGAAAGTATAAAATGCTTCCAGCAGATTTTGTTATGATTTGCTAATTTAGTGTACTCCTAGGAAGACTAGAACTATGTAAGAACATTATCGTCCTAAATTCTACTCTCACTTCCACCATTGTCTTTTATATATTTAAGTTAGTGAGAACCTCGTATCACCTCTATTCCCTTCAATGATCAATGCACTAAGTTTCCAAAGGTGATATTTGCATAATTACACATGCAGAGCAACAAAGATAAATTACCGCATATATAACAGGAAAGTACTTTCTATTCTAACCATTGCTCTAAACCATTTGGCAGAACTAAATAGGAATGTAGTATCCCAGATGCTGTTGCAATGACAGGATCGTCTAAATTCATTGTAAATTTAATAGGCAATAGTTATAGAAGTTATTCTGCACTTAGGTTTGTATAGCTTGCAGATGTAGGAGATAATATTTAGAAAGGAATGGCATGTTTTGAAAACCAAGAAAGATGAGAAAAAAGAAGATGGTATGTAGATTCTACATGAGGGTTCAAAAACCTTAAGTAATTTTAGGGAAGATCTAAAATAAGCTAACAATACAAAAATACTTTAAAATATTACCCTTTCTGAAGTTTACAAGTTTGCAAAGAAATTCAGTCAGACACCTGATGCACGTTAAGCGCGTAATCTTTTTGGATGCTATTTCATTACAAAGTCAGCTCAGAGGATTAGAGTGCTCGGATTTACTTAGTGTAGGCCATCAAAATTAAAAGCCATAGCTGAGAGCAAAAAAGATACTGCACCTTGATGTTGCAGACTCTTCTAGAAACATATCCTATGATTCTTTTTTGCATGATCTATTCCAGTTCTTTCCCAGTAAACTGTGAAATAACTTGTAAGTATTTCTGGATACCTTGGAAAGTGATGGAAGAAGATGAGTAATTTAGCTTGCGTTATCACTAGCAAGACCAAGTTACTCATGAGTGTAAAACATTCAAACTTCATCCATCTCTGCTGGAACTTCTGTGTTGAAAAACACATTATTTACTTTTCATAAGGCTAGTATGTGTTTCATTCTATACCATAACCTTATATGTGCAATAATTTAACATGCAAATATACTATTGGCTTAACAGTTTACTCTTTTACTTCAGAACAGTGGCATTATTGCCTAAATCATTAAAAGCAACACCTCATCATCCAGATCAGAACAGTCCAATATATGCCTGCAAGTGTATACAGAAACACATATACATGTGCATAGTGAATGAAATATTTTACAAGAATGGAACTATTTTTAACCAACTATTTTTGCAAAAACTGTAAGCATAATACTTATGTGGTTAAATAAAGACATACCCGTTGGGCACACTATTGCCCTAAGCCAGCTCCTAGTCAGAGACCTCAAACTGCAGCTAACACAGTACCGTTATCCTAATGAGCCCACTGAGTGCTTGCAGACAAAAGTAAGCTACTTTGCACCTGGCCAGACTGAGCTTGGTTTTTTATCTGGAAATAATTTTGCAGGCACTTTTTCAGAGTGAAGATGTTATGCTCCAAACTAGAGCCACAGATTGCCATATAATTGAATCACATCTCCCCAAAATACCAGAGAAAACCCACAGATTAATCTGGTGGAAACTGTCTTGCTCTACTAAAATCACAACAGTAGGACAGTGACAGAGATTCTTCATCAAAAGAAGATGAAAACAATGAAAAATGGAAAGCAATAGATTTTCCCAAGTTCAAATATAATGAAGTAAATAACGTTCAGAGAATAATTTTCTTGGAAAAATAAACTAAATAATGCATACAGCGGATATGTCATTGCATTAAAACATTCTGTTTACATGTAAACACTATGAAGTTACAATATTCTAGTATATCTCTGACAGACTTTACAGGGTGCACTTCAGTTCTAAGACTGACATTTAGAGGCAGGATCTGAAGACTCTGACTCTTTATAATTTACAAATTTTACTATAACAAGTGGCAAGTTGGTAAAACTACTTGGAAACAAAAAAAAAATATCAAATACCTTATATCATTTTGCATTCAAGGCTTTTCTGTCTCAAATTTTTCTCCCCTTCTTGAGTGATCCATTTAATGAGAGCTGAACTTGAAGCCATTTAGAGTTCAAGGTGAATGTCAAGTTTCATCTCAATTAATTCCAGAATCTGTACATTCTCAGTCATACATTTACTATGTGATTCTCTGCAATCAGCAACTGCCATACATAAGAAAAATATATATTGTTGGATAAATTTAAAATTTGTTTTTCTACACAGAAAAATTGATACATGTCCTTAAACTCTTCCTTTTTCATCCTTGAAGAATGACAATAATTTTTTTACTTTTCTAAAAAAAATTTTTATTGTAATTTTTTATTTTAGTCGCTGCAGTTCCTTCAACCTCTAAAGGTTATGATGCATTGCTAGAAAGAAGAAAATCACAAAACTTTAAAAATTGATTTTTATTAATTTATCTACCTGATTCATATGGAAGAATGTTCTTTATTAGCTTCTGCTCTGAGAAAAGAAATGCCTCATTAATTTTAAATGTCAATCTGAAAATGCTATTCATGTCAGATAGAATAATGACTGACATTACAGAGAGCACAATAAACTTCACAGAAAATACAATCACCCATTATTCACTGTCATGTGAATTTATACTCATATGTGTAAATTCACATGTTTTTTTGTACTATGGAAGCCTTCAAAATTTTAAGAGTAACTGTGATTTAGGTGAGGAGAGAGATATAGAACATGTATTTAGAAATTCATATGGAGACTGATAAAATACTGATTTTTGCATATCTTTGAAATAATTGTTGCTATCTCGCATTCACTGCTGACCCTTGGTCCACAGACCTAGAGATCTCTTCACAGAAAGCAATCACATTGGTCAGATTTGATTTATTCTTGCTAAATCCAAGCTGGCCTTTTCCCATTTACTGGTTTTTCTCGTTTCTGGAAATTGCTTCCATGTGAATGCAATGTTATATTACATTACTAGTATTGGTCTGTTAAGTATATCTAGCCGTCCTATTTAATTTCTGATAATTTCAGAAGTGTATTCTTTTTGAGTTTGTTACAACAGAAATTGTCCTTTCACTTTTTATTTCTGGTTATACAAGGCATGGAAATGCCACAAACAGCCTGACTGATTAAAAATCTAATTGAATGGATGAAAAGTGGAGAAACAAATAAACAGAAGTTTCATAAAATATGCAGATGTCAGCTAGGTAAACTTTTTTTTTTTTTTTTAAAGATGTCAGCTATCTAAACGGTTATGAAATAAAATAAAATCTGTCAATATGTCTGTTAAAGCACACCTCCATACCACCTTTTTGTAGTCCCCATGGAGGCTTGCTCATCTCATTCAGTGTTAATAGTCACATTGTGTTATTTAATTTATTGCAACTAATTTAATTTGAAGGTGAAAACATCAAAGGGGGTTGAAAAAAACCGCCAACCCTGATCACATGGAATATGTAAAAAACAGTAATTCTCAAAGAAGAAAAAAACAAGAACAAATTAAAATAAGGTTTATGAGGGGACAAAAATGGAGTACTATTACGAGGTATGTTTTTCATCATCATATACAGTTACTTTGAGTCATTTCCTCTGTAATACTCAAGTCACATTTGTTGTTCTACAAGTATGAGTCATTCTTCTTGTCTTGCCTCAATATCTACTCATTTATTAATTTATACATTAAAAAAGGATCAGCCAACCTTTCAACTGATATGAAGATCACACCTGAAAAAACTTACTAAAGACTTATAAATTGCTATCAGCTTTGTATTAGCTATTACAACTCTATTTTTCTGCTAAAACCGCTTATCATTTCTCTTCAAATAATAATCATTAATGCCTGACTACTAAGGTCAGTTCACAGAAACTTATACTTCTACTGCAGATCTCCCATTTTTCTCAAATAAAACCTGTTATCAGGCTAAATTAATGTACATAACATTTCTCTCAAAGTATATCCAGACTCCTTCTGGAACTGATCTAAGCAAACTTTGAATACAAAGTTTACATTCACCCACCTCATACTTTGATGGAGCTTTCCTTAGTTTATCAATATTTTTCCCATCCTGGGTGGCCCACAACTGGATATAGTATTCTAGATGTGAGCCAACAGTTGGTATCACAAGCAATACCATCTCTCAAACTGCAGGAATATGAGATGTTTTTACACTACCACAGAAGTGTTAGAAGTCAAGCACAAGTCTCATATTCAGGGAAAAGCCTGCCCTCTCTCCCTTATTTCCCCAAAGGATTCACAATTCACACAAATGTCATCTGGTTTAATTCTTTTTAACAGAACACAATGCTAATGTGAGCAAGTTCAGAAACATTACAGGACGTTTCTGAAGATATAGTTACCAGCCAATGTATCTACTTTGATCTATTCCATGTTCTAAGCTCCAAATTGCTGACAAGACACAATAGCTCATTGAAAGAGTTATGGGTGGAATACACACGTTGGCCACTCTAAATGGATACAATGCACTGCATTCACAATTAGTATGATATTTGATCCCATTTCACAAGAATTTGAGTGACTGAAGTGACAAAATTAACGGGTTCCACAGATTCTACTAAAGTATCTTCTCTACTCACTGGCAAAAGTGAAAGTAATTCCTGTCCAACTTTCTTGTCCCATATTATAATTTTCACACACATTAAAGAAAAAAATAACATATGTAATATTCTACAAATAGCCTAATATTCAGTTTTTGATGAGGCAGGTATGGAAAACTCCAAGCTAACATGAATTTTAAAGCAAATGTTTTCATTAAAGCTACTTCTATCGGAAATCCACTATTCTCAAGTATTTAGATCTAGAGTATTAAAGTAAAAGACATCAAGACTTATTTAAAGATGCAAATAAACTGCAATAACATTGTGCTAACAGAAATGCCACACAATACATACAAGTTCTTACAAAGAACATTACACTTCTCTTAGGTAATATTTAAGAACTTTTCATGAAGTCAAAGTGAAGCTGATTGACTAGTAGTTCCCCCATCATCGTTTTCTTTCTTGAAAAATGAGTGCAACAAATGAATTTTTGAATTCACTGGAAATTCCCTGAGTCTGTACGCTATTTTAAAAGTAATAGAGATCTTTGTCTTGATCAGCTTTCACTGTTTGTTGTTCTTCTGTTTGCATTCTGTATCTAGGCACAAGAACTTGTGAGACCGTATAGGGAATATGTAGGCAAAGAAGGCACTGATGTGTCTACCTTAACTGCATCCTCTACATCACTAAATGGTTGACCTATTGGTCACAAATGCAGATTTTCATTTGTTCTCTTACTGCTCATGAAGCAGTAGATCATCTTCTAAATGCCTGCAACATCTCTTGCCATTTCAATTCTAACTTAGCTTTGGCTTTTCTAACACCAGCCAACATTTCCAAGTTCTGGCTGTGCAGCCTGTGTTCATTTGAATCCCCAGGATATGCCCTTTATGGCCTGGAGCCTGTCCAGCCAAGCTAGTCTCCTGCTGTACATATGCACATTTTTATAAGTATTAGGATGACCCACTCTTATACTTGAAGGTGTACTAAGTGTGAAAGGGAAGTCTCAAAAAAAAAAAAAAAAGTATAGAATTATAGACATTACCCAGATTTATAATCTTAAAATTCCTTTTTAGTCTACATGTTTCACCACTTCAGGGCTAGTATAAATTTTATCCAAAATGTGTACACCTCTATTTATTTCTGAAACTTGCTGCAAACTCAAAACTAGATTTCAGATTTCACCAAGTATAACCTTGTATTTCCTATAGTGTTTGTAGACCTGAATCAAGTATCTATGAAATTCACAGAACTTCACTGACATCAGAGAATGTCAGATGGGAAATACTAGTGATGAATAATTAAAGTATTTAAAGTAGGTAAAATATTAGAAATTAAAAATTAAATTATAGGGAAGTCATTGCAAGACACCTAGACTTCTTTCAGTGGAATTAATTACAAGTTATTGATTTACAAGAAAGTTTATAATGGTTGTTTAATTCCCTATGAAAAGAATATCCTAAAGCATAAGATTTTTAACAGGGATAACATATATATATAGAAATTCTGTTTAGAGTGCTACAGAGAAATAAAGAAGAATGAAAAATATTTTTTTTAATCCTAGTATTTAATATATTCAGTTCATCTAAGACTTGATTTAAAAGAAAATAATTTGTAACAAAAGTCTCATTAGAAGAAATTGAGAATGAGCAAACAGTCTGTGCCATCAACATTACATAAAGAAAATACCCGTGGTTTTCTGTTTGTTTGTTTGCTATCAGTTGTCCATAATTTTTCATTTTCTACATGTTCCAAATCCTTTGGACCACACTGCAGTCAAGAAATAGAACACATCTGTCCCAGTACTTCAAGTAGTAAGCCTGTATTTCATAGTAGCTTCTCAGTAACAGGTAGTTAGACATTAAACTTTGCCTAGTATCATATATTAAAAATCAAGACTAAAGTTTAATATCTCAGCATCTGATTTTGTTCAGTTTTTCCCTTATTAGACCTAAGCTAATGGATCATGGGTCAGGTGTTATTTATTGATTTGTTTTCTGAAACTCCAGAAAACTGACATAAAACTGCTTTGAACTAGATTAATTTATTCTGTTCCTTTTGCAAGTAATTTTTTAGTGCTTTTTGATATTTCCTATTTGGTAGAATTATGTTTTTGTTTATTGAAACAGTAGTCACAGAATTCAACTTTCTGAAAATTGTAAATATATTTTATTTACCCCCTTTGGCTCTTTGATTTAAACAGGATTTATAGATGAGAGTCATCAGCACATTTGGTTATTTTTTTAATAAAAAAAAAAAAATTAGTTATTTTGTCTACTACTCCTGGAGGATATTTTTGAATATTCAATAAAAAAAGAAATACAGTTAACTGTTGAGTTCATCCTTTATTACAGAGCTCTTTAAATAGCTATTTGATAAATTAATGGGTGTATAGCTATCTGCCTTTGGTATGTTCATATAGGAAGCCTGTTATCCAGAATTCACATTTCACAGTTCTTTAAGTTCAGAAACACTCTAACATAATTCATGACATACCAATTCTGAATAATAATGTTAATGTTCAGATGTACTGATCACCAAATCAAACACACTATTAAAGAAAGGGGAAAAAAAAAATCTGTATTTCTAATGGGCTGATACCAGACTAGACAGTAGAAACAAACAAACAAACAAAAAACTCTTTAAAGATTCCTCTAATCATTACATATCTTACAATAACAGGATCTCTAAAATGAAGATCCAAAATAAGACTTGATTTTCATCTTTTCACTTCAACAGTTCTGCTGCATATAGGGATAATAGATTCCCCTGCTATGTTAGGAAAAGCAAGGTTCAGGAGCTACTGTCCGAGATTTCTGCCTAGCTAAGGGAGCAATCAAATTATGATGAACCTTTTCCTACTGGTTCAGTGGGGAAACCTCCGGGCAGCAGATAATGAACCTCTGCCAGCACTGCCTGTCAGAAACTGAACAAATCTCAGTATAGAATGAGGAAAAAGGATGGATTTGAAAAGAAATACTATTTTTCAAGACAAACATGTGATAGGAATGTTATTTAGAGATGCTGTCTTCTCAGAAAATATTTCTATGTAGGAGAGAGGAAAACTTAAGAAAATTCAAAAGCATGTTTCTTCTTTTGACAAACTGATATTTATGAGCAGTAATGTCTCTGTATTACAAAATAATGCTGAGCAGAATTTTAATATAGTTGTTTGAAAAGATGTGATACACACACATACAGAGACCAGAAGTATGTTTTGTTCAGTAATTACAATTCAGAAGACTTCCTAAATGTAAAAAAAAAAAATCTATTGATTACATGAGCTGTGTTTGTAACTCCCTAGAACAGCTGGAGTTTTGAATTATCCTGTAAAGGGTCAACAGAATTACTAATTACAGCTGTAACTTTGTTGATAAACTGTAATTAGGCTTTTTCTAACTAGTAAAAATAATCTATAGAAAAGCAAACTTAAACCTTGCTACCGAATGCAGCATTTTTTTCTTTTGAGCATTTCTAAAAGCCAGTCACATCCCATAGTTTTCTACAGATCCACATTAATTTTCAGCTCTTCTTTGGTGCTCTATTATTTGGTGTGTAAATTAGTATATAAAGTCAGTTATGTGTATTTTATTTCATACTGTTTCACCTTTTCTCTCCTAACTACTATTAAACATCAATAATTTTCAGACAAGGCAAGCAGAATGCCATAGTTAAAATACTGACAATATGACTTGTCCTTCACGTCCAAGGTCACTTCAGAACCTCTTTCAAGGTGTTAGTGTTCTTGCTCGTTGAAGACAGCAATTTAAGCCTACTAGACAGTCAAGAACCACATGTAATTGTTAAAGGGTTTAAAAATATCACCACATTTTTTTTATTCATAGCCCAGCAGTGGAAAGTAATCCCTGTGAAATTGCAAATATACCCTTTAATCTGTCCATAGCCTGCTCCCACATTCCTTCAAGGCCAATTCTTAAGGGGACTCTTGAGAGTCCTATTTTCCAGTCAAACTGGCTTCACAGACAAGTTGATTTCATAGAATAAGAGAATGGTTTGGGTTTGAAGAGACCTTTAGGATTGTCTGGTTACAACCCCTAAATCATGGACAGGGATACTTTCCACTAGACCAAGTTTCCCAGAGCCTTATCCAGCCTGGTCTTGAATATCTCCAGTGAAAGAGAGTCAACAACCTCTCTATGCAACCTGTTCCAATACCTCACCACCCTTATTGTAAAGAATTTCTTCCTAATATCTAATCTAAGAGTCTGGGTTTGGATGATTTTTTATCTCTCCCTGTCTAGTCAAATATCTCTTCTCCATATCCTGTGCCCATACCCCACATCTTATGTTAACTTCTATAGCTTCTACAGAAACAGCAGTTCCCAAAAAGCTTACACAGACACTGAAAATATTTTTCTACCTTAAAATGCCCATAAAGAGGCCATCACTTATGTTGAGCAGAAAACACCAAACAAACAATTCATCTCTGCTACAGATCCCCAAATTATTTATTATTATTATATATTATATTATATATATATTATATTATATATACACCAAATATATATTATCTATAAGGATTCCATTAACTCTGGCTTCAGCCAGAGTTAATGCTGTTTGTTACCGAAGGATCTAGGAGGTAGCAAAGTTTCTCAGTCAGCTGTGGGGTGAATCTGCTTGCTCTTTCACAACCACTATAGGAATTCAAAGATGACATGGAAGGAATAATGAGTTCTCCTACTTAGTAAGTTTTCCAGATTATTCTTTTTATCAGCTACTGCAAATGAAAAGCAAATGGGAAGGGGGAAAAAAAAAAAAAAGAGAGGTTGCCACAGTTAATTACAAACCTCCTTTGCATGCTTGCCTCTAAATTCAAATGAGACCATGAGAGAACAAACACCCTTCACGCATCAAAGAGGAACTAGATCTACCTATCTAGCAAAATGCTGATGTAAAGCCAAATGCCCCAAGAATGATAAGCCTACATACAGAAGTAGGCGAGACCTTCATCAGCTCCAGAAATAGAGGTTCCCAAACTAACATTTTGTAAACATCCAATGAAGCAAACAAGAGAACACGCAAAATACAGACCTCTTCGAAGCTTAACAGCAAAAGATGAAAATCACAATTTCTTAAAGCAAGTATGAGGAATACAGGAGAAAATAAAAAACTTATCTACATATTTCTCAGCTACATTTAGACAATTCTTTTTTTACATTATAAAAAAGAAAAAATATAGCTACATGAGCTCCTCTCAGGATTTTTTTTGTGCGCTTACTCAGAGTAGTCTTTAGAAGTCATATTGAGCTAGAAGATATTAAACAACAACATGAGACATGAGGCACCAAATTCTATTCCCTCATAAAACACATTAAATATGAATGGACTGCAGTGACAAACAATAAGAAACTTTCCAGTGTACAGAAGATTAATCTAAATGAACATTAAGCACTGGAACAAAATAAGTGTTAAACAAGTAAATCAAACTTGAAATTTGCCCCAGAAAATGAAGACAAATTCTAGTAATCTGAAGGGTATTGTCAAGAATTTTTTATAGACATACATAGTGAAATAAGAAGTGGCAGATCCTTAGTAAGTGTTTCTTTCATCGAGCAGTTTTGTACAGTGAGGATATACCATGAAACACATAGACTAAGCTTTTTGGTGTATTTCCTTTCAATACCTTTCCCTTAGCTTTCTTAAAAATATCCATATGAATGCATCTCTTAGCAGTGTGTCTACGACTGGTTTATAAGCAACTAAAAAGTTGCCAAAATAACAGATTTTTGTATAGCACATCTTGTTATATTGCAACACACTTACTTACAAAATGAAGTAAAATGCTAAGATAAAACAACACAGCAAAGCCTACTATAGTAACAAAGGATTTTTAAAAAATCAGTGAATAGTTACAAATAATGATCAAATATACAAAAGTTAAGCAAATACAATTTTAATACTTCACATGTAGGATTTATTTGGAAGGAACATTTTAGCCAAAAGCTTTGAGACTTAATTCAAAGACACCAAGAACTGAAGAATAGCTCATTTACTTTGGTGCTTCATCAAGATGACAAACAGCAGGTGCCCAAACCTTAGTGCTTTAGTTCAGATTAGGAGTGAGCTTTTTCAGGTCTTCAGTCATCACTGCTCACATCAGTTTGCATTTCAGAAAGGCCTGAAGGCTATCCACTGTTGCTTTCTGTCTGAAGCCATACTAGAAATTGCTCTCTATGAGTGGATCTTCAAGACCTGAAACCTTAATTTCCTCTTTGGTCTTGCTTTTGCACATGAGAACTACCGTTTGAGAAAGTTCAGACAAATACGTAACAAAAGTTTTCCATTAGTTATTACTTTCCTCTGAAATTTAAAGAGTAAGTTTCAAACCTACAAAAAGTAATAGATGCAGCATTTGAAGGACTCCTCTCATTGTCATTAGACAGACTCAAGAAAAAACAAAAATCATAATGCACCATGAAAAGAAACATGTTAATTGATCAGAGATGCTTGAACTTCTTATAAATGCAATTTTCATGATAAATATAATGACATTGATTAAGACCAATTCTAGACAAAACTGTATTAATTCACAGGAAAATTGGAAAATTCAGGTAGTTTCCTGAAAACTTGCCATTTACAATATTTCTGTTTACCCTTCAATGAATGATTCAAACTTCATTTTTCTAAATCCTTCAGGATACTGTATGAATATGAGGACATGGAGAGATATACTGGTTACTGAAGCAATGTGTCTCTCATACATTAAAAAGAAACAACAAAACAAAAGAGCTGTAGTATCAGTATGCTTTGGGTTTAACATTTGCTATCCCTTATGAACCATAATACATCCTTAGGTGAGGCAAACGTTAAAGACACTAGTCACTTTTAAGACTGAGATGTTTCTGTTCAGACACTAAATTTCTTTTCCCATAAAGTTCTACCTCCACAGAACCCAAAGTTCCTGGCACCCATATGACATTCAAATCAGGCTGGCAGGAACACGCAGAACCCAGAACAGATAGTAAGAAATACTAGCAGTGCAAACTTAAAATAATAGTGGAATTAATCAAGAAACAAAAAGAAAATAGTTATTTCTTCTTCCTCACAGGGAAGGTATAATGCCCTTAGATACTGAATGCTTATTTCACCACTGCATTGTTTCTGTACTGCTTATGAAATTTTTTTTATATTTTTCCTTGTTAGATGAATCGTCTCAGAGCAGCCACTTAGGTCTGCAGGTGCTCATTGCCAGGGGGAATATGAGTCAGCCAGTTGCAGGGCAGAGCCAGAAATGCCTGTTTACAAAGTCCTGTGGTAGCCAGAGAAGCTGTGCTGGAAGGACTTCCTCTTCTCCTCTGGGTTCCTCTCACTTGCAGGTTCTGAGTCAACTGAAAGACCCGCAAAAAAAAGTCACCTGCTTCTCTTCTCTTCCTTTCCTAATCTCAAACGTGCAAGATCCTGCAATACCACAGTCTACTGACAGTGATGAGAGCAGAGAAAATTCCCTTTGTACTGATGGTGCTGTTTTGTGCAACCAGCAGACC
>NW_020956074.1:0-5733 GCF_003031625.1 Empidonax traillii
GTCCAAGGCATGTGTTTTTAGAGCAACAAAAGGGGATTTATGTCCACCTACCTAACTGATCCCTCTTCCCAGCAATCTGCCCCCACAGCTCACCAAACAGCATTCCTGCAGCCTGTGTGCCACTAGCTGTGCACTGCAGGACAAGGGGAATGCACAGGCTCCAAGGGCAAAGGAAAAAGAGGGAAATCTGTGTCTGTGCTGATGAGAGAGCGCAGTTACAGGAAAGGAGGGGCAAAGCAGGCCTGGGGCATGACAATTCAGTAAATAAAAGGTGTTTCTCTGGCTGAGGAGAGGGCTGGCATTGTAAAGCACTGTCAGAGGAGCTCCACAGACACGTGGGATGGTTACTCACATCTTCCTCCGTGTCTTCACCTTGCATTGTTCCCACCACCCGTGTGCCGGCCCTTCCTGCAGGAGCAAAGACAATCACCATCAAACCTGGCTCGTGGTTACAGTGGGGCAGAAGGAAGGATAAAGCTCAGAGTTTACATTTTAAGGACAAGTCAAATGGCAGTGAGAGGATGAGATCCCACTGCAAATAAAGTCCCCCCCTTGTTAAGCCTTCAGAGCTCAGGAGATGGCAGAAGAGGATGTGTCTGGATTTCAGTCAGGATAATATTTGCAGAGCTACCTTAGAACAGTTCTGACAGGACAAGAGGCAAGAGACACATTAAGAAACAGGAAATTCTCTCTGAACAAAAGAAATCACTTTTTTTTTTTTTTATTATGAGGGTGGTCAAACACTGGAACAAAGTTGCCTAGAGAAGCTGTGGAGTTATTCATGGAGATATTCAGAACCCAACTGGATGTGGTCCTGGAAAATCAGCTCAAACCTCCCTTTTGAGCAGAGGGGTTGGACTCCACGAGCTTTGGAGCAAGGTCCCCTCCAACCCCATTGACAGCCGTGCTGTGACCATCCCATTTCACCATCTGTTTATCCCCTGCCATCCCCACCTCCCTCTGTGCCACGCAGGGATTGTTCCAATCTAGACAATCGAATCTTTACTGTTTTTAGCATGAAAACAAAGCAGCTTTAAAATATATCCTGGCAAACCTCTTTTGTACCTCCCAAAGCACAGATGATGGCAGGTCCCTTCTGTGCCACGCAGATTGATCTGAGTTAGTGGTAGGAAAAAGCTGCCTAACTCATCCACAACTCACCAAAACCCTTTGTTGCATCAAGGCAAATAATTTAAAGGATTTTACATCTTTAGATAAAAATTCCATCTTATAGCTCTTCTGTAAGACAGAAGATCTGTCTTCAACCTTTGGAGATTTTTCTCTGATTTATGCAAAACGAAATCCTATAAATTTGAAGCTGATTACAACTGACATCATTAGACAACAACAGAGCCCTATTTCTGCCCAGCCTACAGACGGCTCCAAGAGTCCCAAAACTACAATTTTGCTCTGTAGAAGGCTCAGCATGAAGTGTAAAATTGAGAATATTACCCCAAAAGGAGAAAGCTGCAGGGAGCTCCTAAAATAAGACAAAGCTGAGAGAGATCCTGAAGAGAAAAGAAAATCAAGGTATCACATAAGGAGAGTTGATGGAAGTGGGCAGTTCAAAATGCCACGGGAAGAGCTCAGGGATTTCTCACAGAAGGCCTGCAGGATGCTGCTCTTCCAGGACATCCCATGAGCACCTCACTCCTCACACCTGGAAGAACAGGAGAATCAGTTCAGAATCCCTGAACTAGGGACTGTGGGATCAGCAGGATTAGACCCTGGGACACTCCTAGGAGAGACTGCAGGATCTAGAGGGGCTGGGGCTTCTGAGCTGCAAAGAGGACAGAGAGCAGATTTCCCACGTTATTTTAACTTTTCCCATCATAAAGCCCCAAGTCCCTGCGTGTGGGAGCACGGACAGGTAGATGGCCACAGCGTGTTTCCGTGGGGATGGAGGAGAGGCAGGAAACAGAGGAGTCACGTGCGTGGGGCAGGGAGAGCAGGGGAAGTTGTCACTTGATTTCCTGGGCTCAGCTCACTGAGCCCTCAGGGCCGCCTCGCTGTGGCCACTGAGGCTGTCACAGCTTCCAAGCGGGTTGTGATTGCTTACAGATAACGGGAACCCAGCTGGGACAGGCTGTACAAAGTGATAATTAGGAAAAAACGCTCGTAATGACCAGGCTGTAATTCACTGCAGCTCTGGAGTCAAATCCAATCTCCAAGCATCACCACCCTTTTAGAGCCACCAAACATCAGAGAGCAGAATGTGCACCCGTGATTTGAAGCCTGGGAGCATTTGCCATTTCCCCTCTGTGTGATGTGTGCCATTGTACAAGCCCGTGCAGCTTCCGAGGATGGAGCCACAGGACTGGAATGATTTCCAGCTTCTCCCGGAGCAGCAGGTACACATTAACCCTGTGTCTGACAGCCAGAAGAGAAGCACAGCCTGTGAGGTCCACACAGCCCATGGGGAGGGGAGGGTGGATTTGCAGCTGAAACATTTTGCTTTCAGTCTGGAGATCTGCAATCTCCAGAGCTTAATGCAAATTCACAGCAGGAGCTCAGAGAAGACTCCTCCCTTCCCTCCCCAACACATCCCCTTCCACACAGAGAAAACTGGGATGAACCTCCTGCTTGAAGTTTCTGATCTGTGTGTGCTTTGGGCACTGTGTTCTCAATCACAGAATCATGGAATGAATGCCCTGAGCTCAAAGGGACCCACAAAGACCACTGAGTCCAACTCCTGGCCCTGCACAGACACCCCAACAATCCCACCCTGTCCCTCAGAGCGTTGTCCAAACCCTCCTGGAGCTCTGGCAGCCTTGGGGCTGTGCCCACTGCCCTGGGGAGCCTGTTCAGTGCCAACCACCCTCTGGGGGAAGAACCTTTCCCTGAGATCCACCCTGAGCCTGCCCTGACACAGCTCCAGCCATTCCCTGGGGGCTGTCCCTGCTCACAGCCCAGAGCTGTCCCTCCACTGCCCCTCGAGAGGATGCAGACCCAGTCAGAGGAAAACTGCCCCTGAGGATGTTCACAAGGAAGGAATTTATTTTTAAGCTCTAAAAGCAGTATCAGTTTGGTGGAGTCCTCTGAGGTGTTCTGAGCAGGTGCACTTGGGAATTTTTTCCCCTTGATTTCATATATTACCTTCAAACAGCTGGAGAACCTCAACCCTGCTAATGCACAGCCAGACCCATTCCCTGGGCCTCATCCTCCTCCCTCTGCCACCACCACGGAATGTGGGAAACCCAGACCCTTTCATCTCACTTCCACAGGCTTTGGATTATGGCAAACACGTGCCAGGAGATGCCTGCAAACCCCAGGGTTCCTCAGGAGCCATTAGGAAGAGAGCAGCTGGCCAGGGCAGAGGAGATGCTTTTGTTGCTCTGTACTTTTTGATAATTGCCAAGAAATCAGGGATTTTCAGAGAAGCTCTGGGGGTTACAAACAACATTCCCAAATCCCTGATGGACTGGAAAGGTAAAAATTCAGTGCCCAGCAGAGCCTGTGTCACAGCTGCTGTTCCTGACTCACCTCTGCCCACCTGATGCCACGCTGTGAGAATATCCAAATCTCATTTGGTCAAATCTAATTTAGACTCTGAAAAAGGACCTGGAAGCCCCACTGCAGACTCCTGATGCTTTTGAGACTCAGGCCTTGCCATGCTGGCACTGCTGGGACACCAGGAGGACACCTGAGTCTGTGGTAGAAGTTTTACATGTGCAGGACTCTCAGCAAATCCTCCCTGGGGGCACTTGAGCGTGGCACGACTCTGAAGAAGACATTTTCTGCTGCTCTTTTCCAAAAACACAAGCTCCAGGCACAGTGGGCAGAACCTGAGAGCTGTTTCTGAAGGGTCTGAACAGACTGTTGGGGGGAATGACTTGGGAAGGGAGATGACATCCTGCACTGAGCTGTGTGCTGGTAAGAGGCAGCTGTCCCTGGGGATGAGTCTGAGAGATAGGGATGGGATCACACAGCATCAGTGATGCCCACACAGCTGCACTGGGCTTCAGATTTTTTTTTTTTTTTTTATATAAAGACTCATTTTCACGACAGAGAAAAGTGCAACATTTTGAGAAAACCTGCAAATTCGTTACCATCTTGTATTTGTAAAGAAAAATGTATTTGCATCCGTCTCTTGGTCTTGGACTCAGAGATGTAACTTCCTTTAGGAACCAGAGGGAAGGGGAATATAGGCTAGTAATTTACCATGTGGTTTTTAAAATTAGGCAGGTGACAGCCACAGGAACTCAATGTGACCAAGACATCCAACAAGAAGCAGGCAGGTGTTGCACTTGAATCCCTCCCCTCTCCTGTGTATCAATCTCACAGTGAAAAAGGAAGGAAAACAGTCCAGAAATTCTGGGGCAGAAATCTGAACGTGGCCACGAGCTGGAGAAAGCATTTCCACAAGCAGAATCTGACACAATCCACTGAGAACAGCACTATCCTGCTTTTCAGCTTGCCTGCTGCGTGGAGGGGTTTGGAAACAGGACTGTGTAGGCTCACCTGAGAAGACTTCTGTGTCAAAGCTTCCATTTTCCCCAAAGGATTGAAAAACAAGAGGGGTAATTCAGCCTCTGCAGCCTTCCCCCAGGGTACCAGAGGCAGTCAGTGCCCTCACTGCCCAGCCTGTCAGCACATCATTATCACACCAATCCCCTGGGTCAGGTCTGCCAGAGCAAGGGGCTGCAAGAGAGCTGCTCTCTCACTGTGGGACTTTGGACTGATTGTCTGCTGAAAAATAGAGTTTAGCAAAGCTGTCTTCTCACAGTAAAGACCAAAAGGCTGAAGTTGTTCCTGTTTCAGTGGTGAAATGGTTTCTGTGGTCTGGACAGGACGAAAATCGCCCTTAGCACCAACATTATAAAAGGAAGCAAGAGCTAAAGCATTCAGATAATTGGTTTACAGGAGCTGAAAGACCCTGGCAGTGTGGAATAGAGGGTGATTTACTATAGACAGGCACAGTTCCACACTTCTGCAAGGGTAGATTATTCCAGCTTCATTCCACAGCATTGCCCTGAGTGCCAGCTTGGGTGTCCCAGTCTGACACCGCTACCACTGGGAAGGGGAGAGATCCTCACGATTCCAAAATGCATTTCAGACTGGTCCAAGAGACTGGAAAGATGGATCTGCACACATAATCACAACATCACTTCGAAATCTGCCACTTCTGATAGTATGGATGAAAAAAATCCAGTTAGTTGAAGGGGAGACTGGACAGGTTCTTAGGAGACAATAAATCTGCTGAGGTTTAGATTAAATTTGTGGAAGCCACATCTGGCTCAGAAAATACTCAGGGAGGTTGGAACAGATTGAGAGCAGGAGGGAACCTGAGGGAAGTTCCTACACTCTTCCCCAGACATTTTCTTTCAGGCAGTGGTGGGGGGAGAAGACCAGGCTGACCCTCTGCCTGATCCAGCATGGCAGCTTCTGCTGCATTCCCAGGACAAGACCTTCAATGCTGACAGAATTTCTTTTTCTTTGGCCTTCTGACAAAACCAGAGTCTTACTCCAAGCACTTCCACAAACTCAGTCTGACCTGAGGGAAGTCCACTGCATTTGACTGCCAGCCTCACATTATCTACTGCCAGACAGAATAAAAAGGGATGTGACGTTTTATTCGCATTGACAATGTTAAAACTAGAAATAATGGATGATATTGCATCCAGCTCTGGGCTCCAAAGCACAAGGACTTGGAGTGAGTCCAGAGGAGGCCACAGAGATGCTCCCAGGGCTGGAGCCCCTCTGCTCTGGAGCCAGGCTGGGACAGCTGGGGGG
>NW_020956074.1:7181-49392 GCF_003031625.1 Empidonax traillii
AAAAGGGATGTGACGTTTTATTCGCATTGACAATGTTAAAACTAGAAATAATGGATGATATTGCATCCAGCTCTGGGCTCCAAAGCACAAGGACTTGGAGTGAGTCCAGAGGAGGCCACAGAGATGCTCCCAGGGCTGGAGCCCCTCTGCTCTGGAGCCAGGCTGGGACAGCTGGGGGGGTTCACCTGAGGCCTAAAGGGGCTCCAGGAGAGCTGGAGAGGGACAAGGGATGGAGGGACAGGACACAGGGAATGGCTTCCCACTGCCAGAGGGCAGGGTTAGATGGGATTTTGGAAGAAATTCTTGGCTGTGAGGGTGGGCAGGCCCTGGCACAGGTTGCCCAGAGAAGCTGTGGCTGCCCCAGCCCTGGAGGTGTTCAAAGCCAGGCTGGCCCAGGGCTTGGAGCAACCTGGGCTGGTGGAAGGTGTCCCTGCCCCTGCCCTACCAGGGGGGGTGGAATGAGATGAGCTTTAAGGTCCCTTCCAACCCAAACCTATCTGGGATTCTGTGCTAAATCAGTTTATTGTCTAAGTTACAAAAGCAAATCATCAGCTACACGTGGATTTATTATAACAAGCCCCATTAAGGAGGAGATTTGCCTGTAATTGTGCTATTGTGATAAAACAGGTGCATTTTCACAGGCTCAGTGCAGCAGCCCCTGACAGCCTGGCTCTGTCCTCCCAGCCCTGTTATCCTCACCCCCAGGCTCCCTTCCTGGCTCCCTAAAGCTGGCTTTGCTGTGTTCAGCAGCACTGAACTCTGTGAAGACAGAAGCTCCACAGCCCATTCCAGCTTCCTTCTTCCCCTGTTCCTCTCTGGATTTGCTCTCTGTATCACAGCAAGTCCCCCCTCAGGTAACACTCTTTTCTGCTCCCTGGGAGACTAAATCCTCTAACTTCAAGTCTTTTAACTGGCTACAAGAATAAACCCAGGAGCAATATTGTCAAAGCTGCATTTAGTTTGAATTTTTTTGCTACATCTAGAAAAAGCTGATGAAAGAAAGGGCTCTTGAGGGTGAAAGTGTGTTGATTTTACCCAATTATAGCAAGTAGGCTAAAAAGAGGGATTAGCTCTCCCTGAGAATCTTGCCTGTGTAATGGCAAACCACACTGGAATACCTGCCCACCCATTACAGAGAGAGGGAGGAAGCCTTATCTTACAAAAAAACCTGGAAATTAGAGAGGTAAAACTGTATCACAGCAGCTGAAGGGACTGTGGACCCTTTCTCTTTAGTCTGAGAGCAAAGGAGGCTCAGCAGAACCACCATGCAAGAGGACACAGAGCTTCCAGAGAAGGTGATTAAAACACCTTGAATTGAGTCAAAGAGAAGAGCAGTAATTAACAGAAATGATGTTCTTGCTATGCTGCCTTGATAATTAAGTGTATTTTAAACGTGAACTGCCTGTGCTGAAGAACACGAACAGATTCTTGGTGTGTTTAATGACAAACAGCCAGAGAAGTTCTGCCCTGATTTCCTAAAGAAGCTGCTGCATCTGACATTGGTTCTAAAGTGTCTCCAGCACTTCAGTTGGTGAGTTACACAGTCAAACATAGAGAACCACAGAGTTATTTGGGTTGGAAAAGCCCTCTGAGAGCACCAAGTGCAACTGTTCCCCAGCCACCACCAGCCCATGTCCCCAGTGCCACATCCACACAGCTTTGAAACCCCTCCAGGGATGGGGACTCCACCACTGGGCAGCTGTTTCACTGTCTGGCCGCCCTTCCCATGTCAGAAATTTTCCCAATCTCCATCTAAACCTCCCCTGGCACAACTTGAGGCCGTTTCTTCTGCTCCTGTCCCTTGTTCCTTGGGAGAAGATCCTGACCCCCACCTGGCTCCACCCTCCTGTCAGGGAGGTGTAGAGAGCAACAGCAAGTCAAGAGGATAATTATCTGCCAGAAGTAGTTTTACTAAACATCAGAAGGAGACCCAGAGAAGCCCAGAAATCAATCCAAACAGCACAGCAGAGAAAACATCTCATAGATTTGAACTGACAAGTCTGACAAGCTCATTTTAAGCCTCCATTAAGTGTAATTAATGATAACAAAGCTTTTCCTAGGAAAAAAAAAAAATCTACCTGTCACAAAATCTACAACTTTTGTAATGAAGCTTTTTTACTCTTAAAGCTGGCTGACTGCAGCCAGTACCCACACTGCCAGGTTATGGTGCCCTCTGAACTGCAACTTCACAGGCACTCACAGTCACTTCCAAAGCTCTAAAATCTGTGCACAAACCTTTCCCTGAGAAATGGCAAGGTAAAAATCCTTAGGGAATGCTGGTGTTTCTAGCACTTATCAAGAGTTCGCTGTTTTTATGAAAAAAACTGGAAAGGAGGAGAAAAATGCATGAACTGCATTGACTTGGGAATGGCAGCTTCTTTCTCTGGTCTCGGAGAGGGGAGAGAAGAATTCCACTCAGCAAAATTCCACATATTTGCAGTTTATCTAAGGAACAGGTTTCAGCAGAAGTGGTGGCACATGAAATCCCTACACAGGGGCTTCCTGGAGATCCCAGAGGGGCTTCTGCTGGCAGCTCAGAATCCCTCACAGAGCACCAACCTGATTTCCTGGGTGCATTTTGCTTGACTCCAGACTTAAGCAGAACAATTCTTCTCCCACAGCAGTGAAACACAGGCCCAAACACAGTAATTCCTCTAAGACCAGGGCCTTCTGGGACCTGTAACTCCTCTGAGCAGGGCTCCAGTGGGATCAGCAGCCAGAGGCTGCAATTCCACCCCACAAGAGCTAGGAGAGAAGCCAGACATCCTTCCCTGACAGCAGCAGCTCAGGTGTGTCACACCTGTGCCCACATCAGTGCAGGTGGCTTTATGGACTCGCTGAAGGTCTCCTTTTGGGAAAGACTCTGCCAGAACAAGCGCCAACAGCTGAAGGGAAATAAATGCTCTACAATGAGCAGTGGCATTGCTTTCCTAAAGCTTTGTATAAAGCCACTTCAATAATCTCTAAGACAACACCAAGGCAGGTTTTTTTCTCACACAGTCGTTTTTTTCCCCCAGTAAATAATCCGTAATTTGCTCCCCCTAAAACACTGTTTTCTCCACAAGGCTTTATCCTCCTACAGCTCCTGAGAGGTGCCAACATCCTGAGCTCCAACAGGCTCTTCCCACCCCTGAAGTTACTCAGGTAATTCCAGCATATCCTTCTGAATAAAGGCAAGGAAGGAAGGAAGGGTTTAGGGTACCTTGCAGCAGAGCTTCTGTGCTGGGGTGCTGCTTCATGAGCTGCCCCTCCAGGTCACTGTCAGACCCTTCATCCTCCCGAATGTCGATGTCAGAATCGTCGTTACCTGGTTAAAAACAAACCCAGCTGGTTAACAGCGCTCCAACCACCCCCTGACTCACAGCAGCAGCTGGACACAGGAGGTACCAGCAGTCTCTACCTTTGTGCAAGCCCAACAATTATGAAAAGTGCAGCTGCAGAGAGCATTGGATCTACTGAAGAGTGCAGGAAAATAGCCAATATCCACATCCTGAGGAGAAATCCTTCTGCATGGAAGTGCCAAAGGAGCACTCACTATAAACAATTGTCTTGGGATGATCCCAGATTGTACCATAAATGTGCTGTTTAAATACCCCCTCTGGGTACGAATGTACAGTCAGAAGGGGCTATTTCAGCAACTCATTTAAAGATAAAACTCTTTTAAAAAGTTTTTAGGAAGTGTGGGCTTACTAACACATCTCCTGGTCTTTACCCTGACACAAACAATATCACAACTTGGTCTCTGCCTTTCATTTAATTCCAGGTTAGAAAAGCACAGTGAGACATCCCCAGATATCTGAATGCAGCTACAGCCAAAACCAAGATGGAGAGGCAGGAAAGCTTCTCCTGGAGAGACAGGAAAGCCTCCCAAGATGCAGGAACTTCAAATATTTCCATCATCTGCCTTTGTTTCCTTCTCCCTATCCCCTGTAATACCTATTTAGTCCCTTAGTCCCAGGTTCCCATCACCAAACTTAAACCAATCTAAAGGAATTGGATTAAATGGAATTACCAGTGCCAGCACAAACCCAACAGCATCCCACGGGAGGAGCCAGCACAGCAACATTTGCTGCTGATTAGTTAAGAGAAAACAGGCAATTCTTTCCCAGGTACATTTAATTACACACATGTCTGAGAAGAAAATGGAAATAACTACTTTAATTAGGATTAGTAATGAGCTGACACATCTTTGCAATATTTAATTAGCGGGCAATACACAAATATTAGACATTTTTCCATCATCTTTTTCATATTCAATATTAAGCTAATGACAAAATAATAACGGTAAGGTAAGTGTTTGATGGCCTGGCAAGATTACAAGGCTCCAGCAGTCTCAGCTACAATTTCTATTCGTGTTGCACTTTATTTTTTGGCAAGTGAGGGAATCACTCACTGCTGTGTGACCTCAATGCTGCTTCTGTTTACCTGGCATTTAAGAAAATGAGGTTTTGTTCAGCCCTTGCACAGGCAAACTCCCTGGGAAGAGCCCTGAGGATTCAAGTTCATGCTCTCTGTATGAAAAAATGAATTTATTACACCTGTGATGGCTCTTGCTGCTACTAAAGTGCCCTCATTCTTGGGGTTTTGTGTTTTTTCTTTTTTTTTTCTATTTTAGGAGCAATTTCTCCCTTCCAGGCTTTGTCATTTGTGCTCCTGTTAGGCAGCCCCACCAGCCAGAGCTTTTTTTCTCCTCGCTGGGACCTCCTGAGCATGAAATTCCCTACTTGTTGCCCTAGAAGAAGGCACAATCTCCTCAGTGTAAGGCTGCACACAGAATCTACAACCATTGTTGGGGAGACAAGGAGTGCAAAACCCCCTCCAGTGGAGCTGGCTTTTAAGATTTATATGGCTTTAAGGAGGATTATTTGAATTTTCACAACAAACTTATTTATTATTATTATTATTATTCAGCAATCCATGTAACCCGAATTTAGGCCAAGCTGGCCGCTTGCAGAAGCTTCAGGCTGGGCTTTCAAGAAGCTCCTGTATTTTTATTATGAAAAGGTAATCAGCAGAACAACTCTGTAAATTGTGTTTGGCCAATGTCCCCGCTGCTGTGATTGACTCTGCTGCTCAGAGAACACTCTCAAAGTATCAGCCCACCTGAGAGAGAATACACTGGGATTATAAACCCCACTTGCCTTGCATTTCTATTCCATAAGAATGGGTTTCAGTCAACTCAATTAATTTCCTTTAAAGCTGTCCAGGGACAAAAAGTACATCCTGGTTCCACTGCAAAGCCAGCGCCCTCCAAAGGGGGGGATTTGTTCCAAAGCACACCCTGCTGCTTCCACAAAAAGCCAGAGCTGATACCTGGACAGATAATTCTATATTTAAATGATTTAATATTTGGTCATTTGCCACACTTGAAGGAAAACCAGCATGAATTAATAACTCAGCAGTGATTTCATTACAGATCTGGTAGTTTGCATCAGTGCTCAAGTAAATGTATCCAGCTGCAAAACAAGACGCTGCTGTGGTGAAGATAATGAGCACAGATGACATTGTTTATTGAGGTGCTTTGGAATTAGATGTCAGTGCTGTTCAGCATGTTCAATTTGATACTAAAAATCCCTGCTTTGAAAACACAGGCAACTGGCTCGGCAGCAATTACTGAATTCAGCAGGATATTCACTTTGGTGAGAAAAATCCAGTGGGCAACTGACAGCCACTTGATCCAAAATAAACCCCAGTTGATAAACAGCATGAAGTAAAGGAACGGGAGAAAACAATGGGGGTGGATTGGGATTTTTAATGAGAGAATGAAGCTCAGTACCCACTGGAAAGCCTCAGTTCTACCAAATCCATACTCTTGTCCCAACCAAACTCAAGAGCTTCAGGCTCTGTGTCAGCCTGCACGCTCACACACCCCCAGCTCTGCAATCTGAAGGGAAAGACACAGTCAGGAGGTACATCCTTTGTCCCTGGCACACAAAACCGAGATGTGTCATCTGATCTCTGAGAAAAAGTCATCCTGAGAGCTCCTGACAGGTGTGGAAAGGCTGGATACTCAGACCTGTGTTAGGAAAATCTGGGTAGTAACGGCCACAAACAGCAACCAGGAGGTTGCAGAGGTGGGTCCAAGTGAAATTATGGACCTTGCTTGGCCATTTCAAAATCACAGGATTCCAGAATGGTTTGGGTTGGAAGGGACCTTAAAGCTCATCTCATTCCACCCCCTGCCATGGGCAGGGACACCTTCCACCAGCCCAGGGTGCTCCAAGCCCCGTCCAACCTGGTCTGTCCCATTCCAGTAAGGATGATTAACCACTGCCCAGAGAACAAACAGAGCTCTCTCACTTGAAATAATTAAAATCAACTATTGATGAGAAGCTCCATTTAAACTGGGATGTGCAGTCTTGGCACAGGAGTTCTTTTTTGACCAATTTTATCGAGAGGTCATATTTGGTGACCATAATGTTTCTAACGATCTTACAAGCCAAGAAGCCATCAAAGTGCTATTAAATTAGAGCATGAATTGGCAATTATCTAACAAGCACAACACAAGACTCCCCTGGACTAGTTCCAGGTGCCTGTTACGGGAAGATGGATGATCTGAGCATCCTGCAGTGACAGTGCCGAGCATCAGCAACATCATCCAGGAATTACCCCAGTGATCCACAGCTCCACCTCAAATCCCACCACTGCTGCAATGGGGCTTTTTGATTCCTGCTGGCAGATTTTAAAGCACCAGTTCTGGAGTAGAAAGGGTGGACCCAGGAGCATCAGTTAATCCTGTGGCTGTGGCTAACAAGATTGAAGTAGAAAAATATTTAATATTTTCAAAACAAAAATATTTTCCTTATTTAAAAATATAGTTTATAGATAAAAACCAGAGAGCTGGAGAGGAATTTTGCATAAGGGCCTGAAGGACAAGGGGGGAATGGCTTCCCACTGCCAGAGGGCAGGGTTAGATGGGATATTGGGAAGGAATTCCTGTTTATGAGGGTGGGTAGGCCCTGGCACAGGTTGCCCAGAGAAGCTGTGGCTGCCCCTGGATCCCTGGAAGTGTCCAAGGCCAGGTTGGACGGGGCTTGGAGCACCCTGGGCTGGTGGAAGGTGTCCCTGCCCATGGCAGGGGGTGGAATGGGATGAGCTTTAAGGTCCCTTCCAACCCAAACCATTCTGGGATCCTGTGATTCTACACTGTCTGCTTTTAAATTGGAAAAAAAACCCCAAACCTCTTAAAGACTGTGAGAAAACGCATGTGAAAGAGTGTAAAAAAGTGAGAAAAAATGATATGTAAATGAAACAATTTGATTACTCTGGAAAACTGTATTTCAGCCTGGAAACATTCACACTTGTTTCTCTTTGCTCAACAAACATGGGTGAGCCTGAGAAAACATCTTGAAGTTTTGCTGTGGTCAGTGACCTTCCCTGCCCCCTCCTCTCACACCAGCAGGTGTCAGAACATCCAGTGACCACACCTGACGTGGTCCTGTCACCACCCTGCACAGAGCTCACCCAAGCAGTGTCTCATGTAATGTTTAAAGAGTCACTTTGCTGTTTACCACAAGGAAACCAAGCCCTGAGTTTCAGGCAGTTGGATTTTTTTTTTTATTTGGCACCAGCCCTGGATGTGGCACACACAGGCAGCAGGTGTGAGACACCACAGCCTCTCTCAGTTCCTCTGAGAGCATCTTCTGTGAGGCAAAGATTAGAAAAATAACAGCAATTTCCTTACTGCTCAGCACAAAAGATATCTCTATACTGCTGCAAATACTTAATTGTGTATGTTTTCATCATGCAGATAATACTCAAAACTTGCTCTGTATTTAGAGTTCAAAATCTTTATGTCATTTTCATATTTTTCCTATAATTTAGTGTTGGCTTTTTTTCTTTTTTTTGTGCAGTGGTTTTATGGAGATGCTCTGTCAGAAACAAAAACTTTGCAGTGCATGCTAGCAAAAAGAAAAAAAAAAAAGAACCAGACTGTTTATCGATTATCCTAAACATTTTTTTTGCCAATTTTCTGTGATGCCACAGAAAATTTTATATCCTTAACGCAGACCTGCCCAGCTCAACCTCCATTCCACAGCTCTTGCAGGTGACAAACATGATTCAAGCTTCTCTGCTGTTAGTTCAGCCTGAACCTCAAACAGAGAGCTTCCAGGATTCCTGCAACTTTATTGCACAGAGAAATGAACTGGTGCTTTGGAACCCTTCCCACCAAATTAGCAGGAGATAAGGTCAGGGGCTGCAGACAAACAACAACTGCAGCAATTTACAGGTAGGCAAAGGTAAAGAGTTCTTACAGGGGCTGATGGATACTGACTTTTATCAGTTCATGGCAACAAATTTATCACCAGATGCCAGCCCGTGCTGTTGGAAGAACCTCATTAAGTGTTCTGCAGCTCTCAGGGGCAAAGTGTAATGAGAGGGAGAGAAGCTTCCCTTCTCCCTGCAGAAGGTGCTGCTGGCCTGTGCTACCCCTCTGTGTAGGAAATCAGTGGATTTGTGCAAATGAAATTCATTTCACCCCCCTGGGCCAAGATTCAGCCAGAGAATCTTAGGATACTGGGTGACACCAAACCAGCCTGCCCACCTTCCACTGAGCAGGGCAGATGCTCATCAATCCATCTCCAGAACCCGCTGCATGAGCAAGACCAAGTCAGAGTAGGGTCCACTTCAGCTGTCCTGTGAACAGGCACAGTGTCTTTGTTGGGCTGAAAGCCCAGACAAAAAAAGTCCCAAGTTTCTCAACAAACTAGAAGGAAATTCAGGATAAAAGCACTTTGCTTCATGTGGGAGGCATTACTCGAAACTCTGAGTGGAATAATGAAGTATCCAGCAGGGTCTGCTGCAACAGGACAAGGGGTGATGGTTTAAAACTGAAGAAAGGTCAATTTAGACAAGATATTGAGAAGAAATTGTTGGCTGTGAGGGTGGGCAGGCCCTGGCACAGGTTGCCCAGAGAAGCTGTGCCTGCCCCTGGATCCCTGGAAGTGTCCAAGGCCAGGTTGGACAGGGCTTGGAGCACCCTGGGCTGGTGGAAGGTGTCCCTGCCCATGGCAGGGGGTGGAATGAGATGAGCTCTGAGGTCCCTTCCAACCCAAACCAGTCTGTGACTCCATGATTCTACAAAGAAATTAATTTCCCCTCCCTAAACCTACTTTAGAAAGATGTTTCTGACAGTGAAGAAAAGCCCTTTTTTAATATTCCTGTGCCTGGCTCGTTCCAGGGCACATCCTGTCTCAGGAGGAGGATGCAGCACTCAAAATCCCAACACAACAGAAAGAAGGTTGAAGTGGCCATGCATGCAGCACTTCACACCACCTCCCCCCATGCTCACAGTCCTCTTGACAAAATCACTGCCAGGTCAAGCTGGAGGGTCTCCTGTGAATCCTCTCCAGCAGAAATGCCATCCTGTTTTCCTGCTTCCTCCTTTTGGAGTGAATTGCACTATTGACCTTGGGAGAGGCTGGACAAGCAAAGCTGCTCAGTGATGCTGCAGTGGTTCTGTCTTGTGCAAAAGATGTATTTCTGTTGTGATTAGGATCCTGGGATTCACACAGTTCTTCTGGAAACACATCCATATGGGACATGTCCCTGTAGGACACTGTGCCACCTAAGACACTGATCTCTGCATTCTCTTCCCAAAGCAAATCTCTTGGCTTTGAATTGTATAAAGGGTATTTTTTAACTAATAAAGAAAGGAGAGTGGGGTGTGGTCTAATGGGAAAGCCCAGCCTGATATCCTGAAGGAGTAACTAACTCTTCTTGCAGAAGATTTTTTTACCCTGGAGTCAGTTATTTTGCTTAGGAAAAGCTTCCCTTGCATCTTTCTCAGAACAGTGCTGTTCTCTCCCTCCTGACATTCCAGAAGCTCCCTGTGATGTGTGAGCAGAGAGCAGGTGCCATTGGCCTTCCCATTCCAGAGGGGAGGCAGGGGGAAGCAGAGATAATAAAACTCAAAGGAGAAAACAGGAGGGGCCTTTTCCTCCCTGGGGCCCAAACCGCCCTGCTGAGGTCATTTGTGAGTGTTCTGGCCTTCTAAAGAAACTTTCTGAATTCTTTCCACTGCCCTGGCATTTCTGGGGATACCTGTGTGTCTTACCTCACACACCTGATCGCTGTATGTGCTCTCAGGGAGCTTTAAAGCCTTCCCTAAATTCACCTCCATGCTCATGACTGGGAAACACCGAGAGCCTAATTTACTCTCTCAGTTTACAACCCTGCAAACTTCCACAGCCTGTGCAGATCAAGGCAGGGCTGGAGCTGACACAGATGACTCAATTGTCATCCCAGGTCATGAGGCAGTCAATAAATGAGCCAGCTCTGGAAAACAGGTTCCTCGTGCTCTTATCACTGAAATAAATACTAATTATGACAATTAAGTACCTGAATAAAGATGTGTTATTGTAATATTTTTAGCTCATTAAAAGCCATAATCACGTTCTTAGGTGGCAGTTAAATCACTCACTAAAAGGTAAAGTTCCTTTTATTTCAGAGCTGCAAAATGACAGAATAGTTTTCCAAGTAAAATCCACAGACAAGGAGAAAGGAGGTCAGCAAATTTTCACTTTATACTTCACACTGCCAATTACTGAGGATTGATGTTTAAACTCACTTGCCTTGGAAACTATCTGACAGCAGGACCTGAACTTTTTCACTCAAGCGAATCCTTGAAACAATTTCCCATTCTTGTAATTTATATTACAAATCCTATATTGCAGCTGAAATGTCTTCACCTTTTACCTCATTGATATGAGATCAAAGATGGGCAAAAATGCGTGAAATTCCTCTTTCATAAGCCTGCTCTGAAAATCTCAGCCACCAAGCAAACTGTGAAGGGCAATTTTTATGTCTTTACTCCATTTCAGCTTTTGTGAACTCTCCCTCTGATCCTGACAATTAACTTTCCTTCCAGTTTCTCCCACTATCAAACAGAAGTGCACAGATTGCAATATGAAATTCACTGGGGAAATTAATGAGGAAGTTTTTGCTGATGTTCAGCTCGAAAAGAGCAAAATCTCGTTTGTGAGTTTTCTACAGAATCTCAAGAGTTTGTTGCTCCCTTCTGATCCTCAGCTAGAATCCTAATTAATTAAGAGTAAGTTTTGAGAAAAAAAAAAAAAAACACAACTAAACTTCTCTACTACTACCAGAGGTGCAGAAATCCCACTTACCTTCACTCTTCAGCAGGTGTTGCTCCTCTTCCTTCAGCCTGTTCTGTGTAAGTCGTAACATGTTTGCTGCTTCCTGCAAGAAGGGAAAAAAAAACACAACTGGATTGGAAAAGCTGCCACGCTCAGATGATCCCACAACAACAGTTAAGGGCACTCACAGGTAGAAGGAGAATAGAAAATGTCTGCACTGAATATATTTTATGTTAAAAAGGTTCTTGCTTGAAACATGGGAGCTCCTGCTTTGACTGAGAGGGTCAGGATATAAAGTGTGTACCCAGGTCAAACAAAGCACTGAAAGACAAGTGTACATTCCCACTGTGGGTGAAACATCACTTATTGCATGGAAAATGAGTTCATTTGTCTTTATGCCACAGAAAAGGACTGCTGGTACAGCAGGGAAGTGGCTTTCTTTGGAAAGCAGGCTTTGGTACCTGTTTTCAGCCTGTGCTCCATCAAAAACCAGAAGTGGTTTGTGAAATGACTGCAGCTCCCTAACACACACTCAGACCAGAATGAATTCACACATTTCCAAGCATGCAAACAAAATTGGAGCAAATGACCCTTTCAACAAGATGGAAAAGTACAGCCATGTATTGTATACCCCACTGCAGGATTTAGGTGCAAAGGAGAACCATTCAAACGAAGGACAATGACACTAGAAAATCATAGAATCAGAGATTGGTTTGGTTGGAAGGAACCTTAAAGTGCATCCATCCATGGTCAGGGACACCTTCCACCAGCCCAGGTTGCTCCAAGCCCCGTCCAACCTGGCCTTGGACACTTCCAGGGATGGAGCCACAGCTTCTCTGGGCAACCTGTGCCAGGGCCTCCCCACCCTCACTGTAAACCACTTTTATATCTAATCTAAGCCTCCCCTCTTTTAATTTAAAACTATCACCCCCTGCCCTACCACTCCAGGCCCTACTAAAAGTCTGTCTCAGAAGGAAATAGGATGCTGGTGGCAAGGAGGCAGTGGCAGTAAGGCAGACTAATTCCAGAATAATGGATCAGTGAGGACTCGTGGCTGGCTCTGCAGACAGTAACTGATGAGAACAATTCTAATTTTCTGGTCTGCATGAACTTGCACAACATCACAGACCAGGCAGGCTAAAGGGATTATTTGGTTCCTGAACACCACAATTGTAGGGAGGTGTTGTCCTGAATTCAGGAAGTTCTCCATCCAGTTAGGACTAAAACCTGGCAAAGATGCCAGGTTAGGAACTAAGGTTCACTGTTCCAATTGCAGCATCAGACAGAAAAATGCATTTTTAATGACATCTACCTTAAATTTGAATTTTGAATAGCAAACTAAACACAATACAGTAGGTAAGATCTGAATGCACAGAATGAGGTGCAGATAAACCTACAATACTGAACAGGTGGCAAGAGCTGATTGAAGATTCAGCCACAAATTTTCCTAATTTTAGTCTCTTCAATTCCAGTCAGGCAAAGGAAAGCTAATTAAGTGTGAAGTAAGATTTTTCTGAGCTTTTGACTTTTCTGTGCAAAGCATAATTAAAAACACCAGCTGCTTTGACGTGATCACACCTTCACATTTACAGGACAGGAAAGGAAACATGGACTCATCTGGAATATCCATGTGACAGAGAAAGGAAAGTAAGAAGAGCATCTGGAAGGGGCTGAATGGAGCACCACCTTTTTTTTTCTACACTTTCAGGTGGAAATGTGTTTCCATACATCTGGCAATGGCACAGGAGCTGGGAAAGGAACCTCCAAGGCCCATCCAGCACGTGAGGAAGTTGCTGGAAACAGAGGTCTGGGGACAGACTGGCATGAGACAGCAGAACTTGGCATAAATATCTGTCTTGGGGGTTGAAATTCATGCTGGGAAAGCCTGCAGAGAAGATGTTTACAGGTGGTAAGAAGAAGTGAGGTGTCACCTGTACCTGGTGAGAAACCAGCTCGGTGCCTCTCTCAAGGGAATAAACTCTGATCCCAAAATCTGCTTTGGACAACCACACAAATTGTCTGCTCTACAAACTCTCCAATGCTAACAGAGACATCCATGGATGCTGGGAATGCTGGTAGTGAATCCTTTGGGGCTAGGAATAACCCTGCAAAACTCAGCAGGTGTGACAGTGTCCAGGGGGATGAAGCTGAAAGGTCAGGATTCCCCATCACATGGAATGAGACACTCCAGCACAACCCACACCAACATAAATTACTGAAATCTCCTAACTGATGGGAAAACATTCTGTTAATTCCATCTGCAGGAACAAGGAAGGAAAAGACACGAGCATGTTGAGACATTCTATTGAGGAAACTGTTCTTTAGTGGTTCCTTTGTACAGGGACAAATGACAGTGAGGACAGAAGAGTGGGGGCGACGATTAAAGGAGAGGGGAGGTGCAAGGACGCTGAGGATGGCATGATTTTGGGAAGTGGGCCAATAAAGGTTCCTGCCTCCTTGATCCAGGCTGCTGACCATGGTACAGGTGACCTCCTTTCAAGGCCAGGCTGGACAGGGCTTGGAGCAACCTGGATTTGTGGAAGGTGTCCCATGGCGGGGGGTGGGATGAGATGAGCTTTAAGGTCCTTTCCAACCCAAACCGTTCTGGGATTCTGTGATTGCATGACACAGCAGCCACACACCTCCACAGCTCAGTTCCACTGACAAGAAGTGTAACCACTACCAGTGCCTCCTTTGTTCTCCACAGACATGTCCATTCCAAGGCCTCCCTCTGCACCAGTGGGTCCCAACATTTCCTGATTAAGCCTCGCAGTTGCTCCCTTCTTTCCCTCCCTCTTCCTCCCAGCCAGTCTCAAGAAAAGGACATTTCCCAAATGTCATGGGGACAAATCCACGAACCCAGAAAGCACATTTAGAATGTTCACAGAGCAGTGAAATAACAGGCACAGATGCAGTCCTTGCCTGATACTGTAATTGCTGGCACACATGAGGACAGCTGAAGCTGGCAATGCCAATTCAGGCACGTAAGCATCCTCCCTGCTCTGCTCCCTGCCCTCCTGCCACTCCTGCCACTCCTGCTGCACCTGTGCAGCGACACAAAAGGAACCTGGTGAAAACTAATCCATCAAAACAGAACTAAGCCAGGCAAATTCTCCCCCCCAGCTCAGTGTGTGTCTGCCCAAACTCCTGACTGGCACAAGGGAGGGTGGGGGGCTGCAGCTGTGGGGAAAACAGCAGGCCTGGGAAGATGGGGCTGATGAACTTGGAGTATGAAGGCTAAAAGAATGTTTCATCATACAGATGAGCCCTTCTCCTCCTTTCCTCCAGCCTCTGACTTGTGCTGCTGCCAGTAGCTCAGCTGATCTCATCACCAGCCAGCCCAGGGACTGGATGGCAGGAAAAAATGTTGATTTTCTGCCGGTTTAGATTCCTGAATAACTTGATGCATGGCCAGTCAAATGCCACTGTCAGCCCAAGGGAGCTGCTGAGCCTGTCCATCATCCCTTCCAACAGCCAGGCTACACCCTGCAAAACCTTACTAAAAACTGCAGCAACAAAAAACACTGGCAAACAAAAATCACACTGGCAAATTAACACGATTTCAAAAACCAATTAACACAAAATCTGAACCAACCTGCCCCCTCAGAGGGGACTCCCAGGCCTTCCAGGGTACTAGAGATCACTGCTGCTTTAGGGGCAGACAGATCTCTGCCCAGATGGGAATTCTCCTCTGCCTCGTACATTTTAAATCTGGAATAATCAGAACAATCCCTTTGCAAACAGCCAGGGGAAATGGGCAGCAAGGAGGGATTTCCTGCTGACAGAGACCACCAGAACGACTCCAGCCCAACCTCCTGCTCCAAGCAGGACCAGCAACAGAATCAGACCACAGCACTCAAGGCTGCAGTTGGATCTTAAAGACCTCCAAGGGAGAGACTGAGCAGCCTGTCTGGGCAGCCTGGTTTACTGGATGAGTATCCAAAGGGTGAAAAAGTTTCCTTATATCCAGTCAGAACTACTTTTTCTTCCCAGTGATTTGTCCACGGCCTTTAGCACGAGGTTCAGATCTCCTCAATCACCAGCCCTTGTGTGGTGACACATCAACAGCCCAGACACAGAAAACAGCACCAGAAATACAGAGCCTTTTTGGTGACATACAAAGGCTTTTAAAACAAGTAGGTTTGGGGCTTTTTTCATCCCCTCTACTGTTGCTACAGGCACATTATCTGTCTCTGCAGCACACTGAATGCACTCAGGACAAATGGCTGGCTTTTGCAGATTGGAATTTGAATGAGGCAATACATATCTATTCTGTGCCCCAATCTTCTTTAAACTGGCAAAGGACAAGGCTGAAGACAACTCTGCCCCTGCAGAGAGCAAAGCAGCAAAGCTCAAACCGAGTAAGAATAAAACTGATGCGTTATTTGATCACTCGAAACAGCTCAGAGGTTTTAAGTTCACCTTTAAGTTTTCTTGGAAAAGGTGTGGGGAAAACATCCAAATACAAAGAATTTATGCCCTGCAGCCACCTGGCAGACCTGGTGACCACCAAGTAGGAAGAAAAGGGAAAGAAGTGGGTGAAATAGGAAGGGGACAAGTCTAAAAGCACAGGACAAGTGAAGCTCATTGATTCTCTGCATTTGGATTCAAGCACTTCAATGTTTTTCTAAGCTGCTCCTTCTGCTCTCACATTCTGGTGGTGGTGATGATCAGCCTGACAACAAACAGGGCACTGTGAACACTGCAGGGCAGGCTCTGGAATGTTCCTTGTGAAGGCAGAACAAGCAGGATCCCATCCCAAGTGCCTGACCACGAGTTCATCCATGGTAGGAAACAAAACTAGAGGAATCAGGATGTGCACAGCTGGTATTTTTATCACAGAACCCCAGAACAGTTTGGGTTGGAAGGGACCTTAAAGCTCACGACCAAGATGAGTTCTAAGGCCCCTCCCAACCCAAACTGCTGTGTGATGTAAGAAGTGCTGCTGGACAACACAGGAAGCACAGGTCAGAGCCAAGCAAGCAGAACATCAGAGAGAACACAGCACTGAACTCTGTGCTGAGGATTGATGTGATTGTCCATGGCACAGCACAGCTCTGTCGAGAGACAGAAGGATTGGGAAGGCACTGGCAGAGACTGCAACGTAAGGGGAGAGATGACAAACCTTTAAATCACCTGCCAGCACTGAGAGAAACCTAAACAGAACTAAGAAAACAAAAGAAGAAGGGGGGGAAAAAACCAGACTAACATTTTTTGCCCACAATTTTCAAGTCAAAATCCTTTCGAGAAGGTTCAAGACAGCAATACCACTGACAAATTCCCAGCTGCCTAAAATAACCTGACAGAGGAGGACTCTATCCTGTGAACCAAATGTGTTCTGTATTCATCATTATTACATAAAATGCAAATTTACCATCGTGACGACTCTCCATTTTTCCTGCCTGCTTTTGTGGAAGAGATGAATTACAATGACTCAATCACAGTTCCCTGCACATTCCCCTCAAGGATTACATTTTTATTGTAGCGAGCTCAAAAGTGATACTGTTTAGATGTTTAATTTATTTGAATTAGTGCACGATCCTGCAACGTAAACCTGAGGTCAGCTTGCAGTGTCTGAAAAAACCATCACCCAAATTAACGCTGACTGGAAGTCGGTAGTTGCGCCGGTGTCTCGCTCACCACCACAAAGCAGCCACTGCCACATCCCTGCTAGAATGTGACACCTGAATTACCCTCTCCCTCTGTCAGAGCCTCAAGGCTCGAAGGGGGGTCGGGATTATTCACTCTTTTCCAAGGAGAGCGTTTATTATATTAAAGAGCGGTTGTTCTTGGGGAAGTTGACAGTTCCAGGAACTGATAATGGAATCTGCTGCCTTCTATCTCCAGATCAATTAGCTCAATACAGAGCACATTTCTTGCAGCAAAGAACCTCTTCAACAGGTGGCTGATGCACACGTCAGCCTATTTCTTACTTCTCACCCAAATTAAATGGCAGCACCGTCAGGCCTCTCTTTATGTCTTCTCAGGGCCCAAGCATAGGAATCACAGAACCATTTTTACAATTTCCCCAGCTTGAAAACATCTGCTCTCCTAATTTCTGCTCACCAGGACAGTGCCCCAGTCAATCCTTAGGTGACTGGGATAAAACTATTTTGAAATATCTCATTGTGGTGGGTTAGAGAAGGAGGAAGTGCAGATGACTAATGATGCAGACAAATCTCTTTTGAAAGGGGATGCCAGGCACTGTTTCCAGGACTGTTCAAGCACCAGGCTCTGATTCTTTAACACAAAAGGAGCAGGTAATCATCTCTGGGCCACCAGTGACTACAACACCACCAGGTTTCACCTTACCCCTCCTGCTTCTCTTAGTTTCCACAACTCTGTGTTCTTCTCCACATAATAGTAGGGACACTGCTTCATTCCAGTTTACAGATTAAGAATCAGGAGCTGCTGGCTTAAATATCTGAGTAGGAAGAGAGATGCAGGAGGCACTGTCTGAAGTTTTCCCATGACAAGAGGACTGCCAGCAGGTACTTACAGGGAATGCTGCACTGCCAAGGTGAGTTGGACCCTGATTACCAGGCCAGGCTCTGACCAGCTCAGGTTTCTCCTCAGTCCTCTCCAAGGTGGAGCAAAGCTTGAGAAGGAGACAGGCACACAGCTCTCCAGGCCAGCAAATGTGAAAAAAGAGAGTCTCAGAGTGCAGTGGCCTCCACTGGAGGTTTCACTGATTTCAGGACTACATCATCCTCCAGGCAGGCCCAAATGGGAGTGGAAATGGATTTCTAGCAAAATAAAAATGACTCACAGCCCCGAGGCAGAAAGGTGCACAGTCTGTCCTGGGACTCCTTTCCTTTCTTTGTCCCCAGTGTTTGACCCTGGTGCAATTCTTCTGCCACGCACAGCTCGGCCCTCTGGCCATTCCAACATTGGAGTCCTCTCCAAAGGATCCCAGCAATGTCCCAGAGCTCTCAGAGCAGGCAGTGATGGTGCCCAGGGCAGTACCTGCCACTGCCAGCCCATGCCAAGGTTGTTTATCAAGTGGTCTCTGTTCACACATGCACACTGTTCCATTTTCCTGTGTTTCACAGGGCTGAACTAGAAATTGCTTTCACACAGCCAGAACTCTGAGAATTATTTTACTAGTTACAACTCAGCTCTGCTTTGCACCTGATCAGATCATGCACATTAGTGCAAATCAAAATGCCAATCTCACAGCTTCTCTTTTCCACTAAGCACCAGCAGCAGAGCACAAACCTCCTCAGTTCCACAGACACCATTTTAAGATTACCTAGTTACATCATTCCATGCAAAGCACCAAACATCAGCCCCAAATTGGGAGTTATTTCAGCTTTTTCTTTCTTTTAAGTGTTTCTCAGTGATTTAAATGTTGATCTCTGGGGCGGAAATACAAACTGACCTGTTCAATCAGTGTCGCTGCAACTGATCTGATTGTCTCCTACTCTCAGGGAATTTCAAGTGGTTTCTGTTACAAAATTCAGACTTCTGAAGTCTTTGTGAATATTCAAAAGGAGTGGAGTCACTGCACAAGAAATTCAGTGAGATAAGTTAAAAACTGAATTCATCACAGATCAGATCATTGGGTGAGTTTCTGTGTCACAGCACTGACTGAAAAACTCAGCAGATCCTTTCCCTGCCTTCCTTCCCCAACTGCAGAGTATTTAGTTTATAAAAGAATTGGCATAAAGTTACAACAGCAGCAAGAAAGAACCAGACTGAGTAGCCTGTGCAGGGGGTTCATATCCAACCACAGCACTAAGCCCAGAGGCACAAGGAATCTCCTTCCCTCTTCATGGGCTGCTGAAGGCAGAATATGAATCTTTCCATTGCTCAGAAAAACTTGTGATTGGGCTTTCAATAACTTCTTGTTTGATCCTTAGCTTGTGACAAAGTAAGTTCTGGAGTCTGTCAGACATGAACTTGAAGCTGTGAGTAAAATGACCCCAAATGTGAGATCCTACACCAAGTCTGTCCCCCACCTGGCCCACCAGATATCTCAAGATATTCCTGATGATTACACGGCTCTTTGAGCACTGAGCGGATTGATCTGACTGAGATGAAATGAACTCATCTCAATTGTTTTCATCTCCCAGAAAGTCTTCCTATAGATTTATTGGGAGCCAGCATCAACAGAGCAGCAGGAGCAGGTAGGCACCCACCTGCCTCAGGGCACCCAGAGGCTCCTTTGGGAGCCTGCAGCCAGTTGCCATGGCATTATTGGTGGGGGACTGCAGGTTTTTGCTTCAGTGAAATGAATGCACACAGCAACACTTCCATCTTCCCCTAACAGGCTCTCCACGTGCCCTCCCACCTTCTCTGTATCTCAGGTTTCTCTTTTTAGTGATCAAATCATTTCTCTGCCACTAATTTCTTTGGTCCTTTCCTCCTGTGCTCCCCTACCCCTACTCTCTCTCTCTCTCTCTCTGTGTGCATTGCCTTCTCCCTCCTCCAATTTTTTTCCACATTTCTCCATTATGGGATCTGTGTGTCTCAGTGCACCAACACTGTGATCCCTGTACACTGGACTGAAAGTGTCATCAACAACTCACATGCTTATTTTTACATCTGATATTCAACACAGTTCAGTAACACTGGACCAGCAGTGCTCCCCTGCCACATATAAAATTGTTTAACCCACTGATAACTCAAACGTACATTAGATAGAAGATTAAAGATGTAACCAAGCAGTTTTCATATTAACCTTCTGCTGGCCATTTCAATAAACAGACATTGCAGTGGGAAGGTTGAATTCAGTATTTCAAGTGGGACAGCTCAGTGCAAAAACCAGCAGAACAAAGGGGTATCTCAGACTGGAGCAGAGCTCAGATATCCCTCTTATGTGCATATTCAGAAGCTCTGATACCAGAACCCTGAAAGAATTTAAGGAAGAGGGGATTTTATTTGGAGAAGGTACTTCAGGAGTGTCCTCTGAGAAGCACTAGAAAGAATAAGCACATTCTCTCTAGGGAAAAGGCAAATCCTAAAGGATATTGCCAAGTTATTCTGGCACGACACAAAGTAATTCCAAAACCACCTCTTTGAACTGTATTGGTCTGTATTGTTCTTTAGAAGAGAGGCATTCCTTTAAAATCCAGAGAGAAGTTCAATCCCCAAATCTGAAAATCCCTGAAAATTGGGGTTTTTTTTAGAACAGCTAAAGTTCTAATAGGTTTTGTGTCTAAACATCCAAAACTATTTCATCCTGGAAATGGTAAAAATGAATCAAGCGTGCTGAATCTTTTTACAAAGCAGAAAAATAAGTGCAGATCTTTGAGGAGATAGGGCACATAAATCCCTGCCTCAGCCCAGAACTGCAGGAAGATGGATTAATTCCACAAAAGAACAGAAGCAGAATAAAAGAGGTGGCTGGAAGTAAAAAAAAAGGTGAAGGAAACTGCAAAGACAAAAGGCCCTCGTTCAAATTCATCGGATCCAAGAACGAGTATGACACAACCATTTGTCAATAAGTGTGAGAAACTCCCTCTAAAGAGGAGTCACGTGAGGATTTCTGCCATCTCCAGTTGATAAGAGACAAGCAATTTAATATTTTTCATAAATTTCCAAGGGCTCCTACATCACAGGTGCTCTGCAGGAGTGGATTTCATCATCAGTTAACTGTTTGGTTCACTCAACACCTCCGAGTTCCTCAACCCAGTGCTTGGCAGGAGACTCCCACTGATGGCCCTCCAGCCACCACTCCTCATGACCAGGAGGCCAAGGACCACCAGGAGCTTCCAGGCTCTGCTCTCCCTGTGAATGAACACCCGGAGCAGGAAAAACCACCCCAACAAATCCACACCGCCCAGCAGTGCTGCAGCCTGGAAGGGCTCGGTGTCACTTAATTAAAACTCTGTGCTCGGGGACAATCTTGAAATCACTTTTCTAATTAGGAAATGCACTCTGGGCCCAGATCATCAGCTGCGTGACGACAGCAGGGTGCCAAAGCAGGTCCGAGTCCAGCTGCGGGGGAGATTAATCTCATTTTTCAGAGCGGTCTCTCAATCAGAACAAAAATTCCTCCTAAAAACACGCACCAAGTCAAAGAGAGGGGTCCAAAATCAGTTCTCAGAGCACAGGGAGTGCTGGATTAATCTAATTACGCTGCTGTTGCTTTTTGCTGGCAAGCTATTTAGCAAAATGCAGAGAGATGAGAAAAGAATTGCCTCACGCTGATTCTGCAGAAGATAATTAAGATTTGTTTGGTAGAACAAAACACAAATCAGGGTTGGAAAAAAAAAACAACACAATTTTCAGTGTTTTCTGACAGCTGAGAGAGCGAGTATTAAAATGAATTAAAGGTAATTATCCTCATTACTTTTCCCCCTGTTGATGCTGAAAATGACACAAGATTATAAACTTTAGGACAACATTCAGCATCGTTTTGGAGCAAATTGTTCTCTTTTTTTCAAGCAAGTAATAAACAACCCACAGTTTTGCTTCACCAACAAGAAGCTAAAGACGTGAAGCACCACCTGAAAAGCAGATCAAGACTGACAGAAGTGAGAGATCTACCATTGTGTTCCAGGCTGGCAACAGACTCATCCAAAATGGATTAAACAATGCATTACCAATGCTCAAGTGCTCATCCCAGCAAATGGAAAGCCGAACCCATAGGGGATTCTCAGGTGTCTCACAGAAAGGAGGAGAAAAAGGGAAATAAAAAAAAATGCTTTCCATATTCTAAGCACGGCACAGCCCTGAATGACAAAGGCTTTTTCTCTGTCTTATTATCTTTTAACAAAAATCCCCCCCAAAGAGCCGCCAACTCGTTAACAAACTTCTGCTCATGAATTTATAAGCAGTTTCAGTTCAAAGCATTTCTCCTTTGGTTATTAAGTCTCAGTGGCATTTGAACAGAAGGGAAAAATCAGATTTTAGGCTTCAGGTCAAGATTATGATTTAATTGACGACTTTTTTTTTTTTAGGGCTAAGAATTCGGACAAGAACTAGAAGATTATAAAACAAGGCATATGAAAAGATATAAGGGGGTAAAATATCTCCAGAGACAGTGCTTATAAAAAGGGGGGCTAATGGGAAACTGGCTCACAGGGATTAACAAATTGCCAAATGCCCACGTCACCTTTGAACAGGTAAGTTATTTTATCCCTCAAGCCACCAATGAAGCAAAATATCTGAGACTTCTCAACAGTATCCAGCATGGCTTTCCCTGCAGATGCACATTACCCAGCTGGAGAATCCCACTGAACTGATGCAACTCAGCCAGCTGACAGGAAACAGAATTTCTGCCAAACAAACCCAAATTCTATGGGGGAGGATCCCCCCATATGTGATCTCCTCACTGATGCTCTTTGCTGTTTCCATTGCTACTGTGAGGAAAATGAACCCTTTTATAGCAGTTGTTGGCAGACAGTAAAAATAAGCACCTAATATCTCTTAGCACATACATTGTATGTATGTACATGCATTGATTAATGTATGGTAAGCAGAGATTAACAATGAGATCCTTCTTGATGTACAAAAAAACATCAACTGAAAATGCTCAGTGGGTCAGAGACTGACAAGGGGCATAACTACACTGGTTTCACTGCAGTAACTCAGAAAATAAAGCTGTGCTGTCATGTCTGGGTACAAGAGCTGTGCCACTCACTGGGCTGTCCATCACCTGCCACTCACTCAGAGCTGGCTCTGCAGACACTGGTGATGTTTTCCTGTTGTAAGGGCAAGCACTGCAGGCTCTGCAGTCCTGCTGACCACCTCTGAGCCGCCTTACCTCAAACAGCTCTTGCTCTGCCCGTCGATGATCATCCAGGAGCTGCTCCATGTAGGCCAGATTGCGGAATTTCTCCAGGTAACTGCTGTACTGTTTCTGCAGCTGCTCCTCAATCTTCTCGTACTCATCCATAAAAGCAGGACTGGGGAGAACAAGCACAAGCTGCTCAGTGAAATCTGCCCAGAGAAGCTGTGGCTGCCCCATCCCTGGAAGTGTTCAAAGCCAGGCTGGACGGGGCTTGGAGCAACCTGGGCTGGTGGAAGGTGTCCCTGCCCGTGGCTGGGGGTGAATGAGATGGGCTTTAAGGTCCCTCCAACCCAAACCAGCCTGTGATTCTGCGACTACAGATTTTATGTCAGGCTGTTGTCCTGTTAGAATGAGAGCAACTGATCCCAACAAGGGATACAGAATGAATTTTTTAACTGGTGGTTAATGGTAGAAGCCTGTGGGAACAGAGGGGCTGTTTGCAGTAGTTCCACCCTTTATACTAAAATTCATTTATGCAACAGATAATCAATTCACAATCCTCACCGGACACTCTGTAGAGTCTGCAGCCTCTTCTGGCTCCTTTCCAGTTCCAATTTTCGCTTTTCAATCTTGGCTTCCAGATTGGCTTCATCCAAAGCCACGTTATTCAACATGTCTTTAGTCTTTTGGACTTGTTCCTAAAAAAGAGAAGGATGGTGAACCATGGCTGGCACTGGAAGAATTAGAATTATCTTTCAGATGCTGAACGTTGTTCTGTATAATCTCATCTGTGTTTATTCAAGCAGGCAATGGAAATTAAAAAGCTCTTTGTGGCCAGGATAATGAACTAAGTGGATACTTGGAAATTTAAAATACCTTAATTTTTTCAGACATTTTTAAAGAAGAAAAAAAAAACAACACCACAGCTTTAACTTTAATTTTCCTTCTCACTGGAAAAGCAGTAAAAGATAGGTAGAAGCCTATCTTTCGGAATCATTAAGATCTTTTTGAAACCTATCTTAATGGAATCATTAATGTATTTTCCAACCTTAATGATTCCACGATTCTATCTGAATAAACACAGATGAGAAATGCATTTATTTCTTGGTATTATTTTAGGGAATTTTTGGTTTCTGTAATTTTTTTTTTTTCAAGGTAAAGGTCGCTTTTGTGAAGAACTTACTCTACCTGAATATCTTCATCCTCTTCTAAATCTTGCTTTATCTGTTTCTTCAAAATATGGGAGGCATCCTGAACATTAACACAGGTGCTACAGGAGGGGGAAGTGGGAATGTTCCAGCTCATGAGGATGAGCTGAGTACAATCAGCGTGTTCTTGTGAGAGAGAGAACTTCAAACGTGCTGAAATTCCAGCAGCACCTGTTGCTGCTGCTCAGCTCCAACAGGTCACTTAATTAAGTGGGCCAGAATTAATTAGCTGAGGTACCCGTTGCTGGAAGCCAATCAGTTTACTGTGCAGCTTTTAGTTCATCAGTACTACTGCTAGAATGTGAAATGCATGTTAACAACCCCCAATATTCATACAGACTGTGAGGAGGAGCAGAAACATAAATCACCTGGAATATCTACTGATTATGCACTGGCTGTTTAAAGCTGCAGCTCCACTCCTTGTAATTCCACACTTGGAATGGGTACAGTCTGCAGGTAAATAACTGATAGTAATCACTAGGATTTAATTAACCACCCTCCTCACACAGTGCACCGAAAGGTTCAGAGAAATTCAGGAACCCAAGCACTGGAGCAAGGACAGAGCTGTCACAACTGGGACAGATGAAAGTTCCTCCAAAATGAGAGAAGCACAACAATGCCCTGGCAGGGCACTGATCAGCACAGTGTCAGGGATGGGCATTGATCAGCACAGTGCCAGGGATGGGCACTGATCAGCACAGTGCCAGGGATGAGCACTGATCAGCACAGTGCCAGGGATGGGCACTGATCAGCACAGTGCCAGGGATGGGCACTGATCAGCACAGTGCCAGGGATGGGCACTGATCAGCTCCTCTTACCCCTGAGCTCAGCTATCCTGCTTCCAGAGCCATCAGCACATTTTGGGTCACCACGGTCACTCCTTGCAGCCCAAACCCTGCAGAGTTCACACAGCCCAGACAAGGTGGGGGGATGCAGATTTTTGGGCTGATTTAGGCCATTTTTATCCCTTCTGCACAGCTTTTGGGGCAAAGCTCCTGAGAGAGGCAGGGAATATGATTAAAAAGTGTTTCCTCCCAAGGGAGAGCCCAAGTGCAGCTGTTTGATGAAGGGATGTTTCTGCACATTGAACCAACAGTTGCACAGGGTGACAGTGCAGCAAAGAGGATCTCAGCATCTCCTAGGTGCTGCTGCTGGATTTGTTCACCCTTTGTGCTGCAGGTGTGATTTCTGCCAGCTTACAGCCAGCACTGTGCCTCACCTCATTCACTGTTGAGAAAAAGAGCTTCTTGCAGCAGAGAAATTATGATTTTACAATTAAATAAGTATCATTTTGCTTACCAGAACACTGTCAATGGCAATTTTCATCACCTTCTCAGCCTCATTTATCTCCAAAGGTCTGGCAATAGATTCTGTTCTTGCTTCCTACGAAATCAAAACACACCAATATATTTCAACTGCACAAAGCAGTAGGATGCAGAACTGAGGGTGATCAAGCAACAACGATGGGATCATCTGCATAATAAATGGGATAGCATTTAGTGTTTATTCACCAAAGCTGAGATGATTTAAAGAACAAGAGATGATGAAAAAGCCAGTTAACTGAGGCATCTTATCAAAATAAGCTTAAGTGCTACTGTCTGACTGCAAGTGTCCTTGGAGGCAGATTTTTGGCAACTGCCCCGGTTTTGCATGTAGAGCAAGGTATGGAAGGGGGGCACAAAGATTCCTTCACCTTTACAACACAACCCATGAAATCAGGATATTCCATGTGCCTCCTGTGCCCACGTGAAATTCGTATTCTGCAGATGATTGGGCTTCTCTGGTTCAGATAAACGAGGGGTTCAAACTCCTCAAAAAAACCCCAGGGATTCTTCTTTAGATCCCAAAGGATGGAAAAAGCCCTTTCCACTCTCAGCAGTTTTGAGGACACATGTGATGTCTTAAACACTGACCTGGTCATTACATAAAAACAACTGCATTGCTTGCTTGGTACTGGGAAGAGGAGAGAAAATTTTGCAGCCCAACGTCCTTAGAACCATCTTAGGTTGGAAAAACATTTGGTAACATGTGGATAAAGATGGAGAAAGCATCTCTCTAGAAAACACCTGACATAGAAGCTAAAAATGCTTTATACACATTGCAAAAGGCAAACCCAGCTTACTCCAGGGTGAATTCTGGGAGCAGATACAACAATTTTGCTAAATCCATGCCAGACACTCCAGATGGCACAGCTAAGGATGGGCAGAGCCTGCTCCCTCCCCACCAACTCAAGTCCAAGGAATTGCAGGGTGAACCCAACCTGGGGGCTCATCCAGCCAAAAAACAAACATGAAAAAGCAGCTTTTTGTGCTGAGCTTACTCATCTCTGAGCAATCCAACCTCATACTGCACAAAGGCTTTTTTTCCTGGCACGAGAAGTAGAAATATTATGTTGGAGAGAGTGACAGGAGTCACATCTGTCAGTGGCAGTGACAGCTTACACGGACTAAAGTACTTGTGAACATCCCCCTGTCCACAGAGGAACATGAACTCCAAGGCAGAAAGTTAATTTGCATGAAAATAAGATACAAACAAGATACAAAGCCTTGAATAATTCCATAGCTAGATGTTTTTGGAGGAAGATGGGCAAGAATAACGGAGCTGAGGAGCTGTTCTGGGAACATCAGCATTTCAGCAGCTCAGCAAAATCCCTCTTTGTTTGTGAGTCCTTTGCCAGGCCCAGCCTGGTGCAGACACTGCCCTTGCCACCTGCACGTGGTTCTGCCACCAACAGGGAGGTCTCTGCCACTGAGCCAACACACCTCCAACTCCACAGCAGGAGAAGGGAATCATTTTCCTTCCCACTTGCAAAAAGAGAGATAAAAGAAACAGCGAAGATTGCCTTTTTTAATTACAAACGGTTCCCTCAGCGAAACAACCCAGAGCACACGCAGGGCCTGGCACTGGGGGGGGGTCAGGGCAGGGGACTGATGGTTTTAGAGAAACTTGTGAGGATCTGCCCTTTTCAAGTTGGAATAATTTATGCAAGTTTAATCTTCTACCTTCCCTCAGCTTCCTGTGAAGTTCCCTGGACAGACCACAGTCTTTGTGGAAAAATCCACATTGTTTTCTACAACAAGTTTCAGTTCTACAGTCACAACTGCTTGGGAAAAGCTGTCAGGGCAGTGCAGAACAGTGGAAAGGCTGGAATTTGTATTTTCAGACCGTGGAATGGGGGTTAAACTGGAAAATCACAAGGTCAGGGCAATTAACCCCCTCAGACCACAAGAGACAGAGAGGAGAATCCTCTGGACACACAGCTTGCCCCTAAAACTCTGCCTTCAAAGGTACATTTTCCACTTCACTGGTACAAACAGCAGCATTAACCTGACCTTGACTCTTTGGAGTAGTAATTTTAAGTGGAAAAGATATTCAATATAATGGAAAAAATACTAATATATAAATGCAAATATAATGGAAAAAAAAATGTATTTTGTGACTATCAAAGCTGTCAACAAATGTTTTTGTGGATGTTTGTCACTGCTTCCCCAGGTACCCCTCACTGGGCCAGTTCTTGTTATCCTATGAACACTCTCAGAGAGAAAACTTTTATTTTAAATATCTCTTTTCAAGAAGGACCCTGCACCTGGCCACATGGAAGAGGATTAAAAGGAAGGCAGCTCACAGTAACATGCCTGGATAAACATCCCACAAAGATCAGGAAAAGCACTTAATTCTCAAATACCAAAGCTGGCCAGTTTAAACACTGTAAAGCCATTAGCAAATTAAATGAAATTAATGTAACACAACCACTGTGACTATCTCTGCCTTCCTGCATGAGCAAATAAAACATATTTTTCTTTCAGCCCAACTCAGCCTCAGTGGTTATCTCCCACCCAATACAAAACACACAGAAAAAATGACAACTGGGATTTTTTTAAAAGCCTGGCTTTACACAAAGGCACATCTGTTCTTGCTTAAATCTGTTGATACAAATAGGCTTTACTTGAAGGCAAACCCAATTTTCTGAATTTATCCCAATTTATCCCTCGTTCATCTAATGTACTCTTTGTAATTAGGTGTACTCACCAGAATACACATTATCATACTCCAGGGGTTTCCTTTAAATCAACCATTAAAAATAAGAGTTCTCAGGAGAGATTAGAAATATAGAAAAAACGAGGTGATTGTTTAACACTTCCCAGAGCTTCTGTTCCAAGTAGTCCAGGAGCTCCTTGGCCACAGCTTTATCTCATAAATACTGACTTAAAAATCAGGGAAGCATGTAAGAGCATTATTTGTGGTGAACTAATTAAAGAAAATCCATGAAAGCACACAAAAGACACCATTTGGTGGGGTTGGTTATCCTCCCTGGTTGGACTGTTTGATGCTGCCTGGAAAGGCTGAGACTAATTCCTCAAGTTTTGAATCTTCCTTTGGGCAAAGCCACCTGGTAGTATATACAAATTCTTGGTTTGGTTTAGACTCAAACCCTTTGTTTTCTTGGTAAATGAGAATTTGATTACAAAGCAAGATTTCTAATCAAAAATCAGCTGACTGCTCAACACAGCACACAGAGCCTGGCCATTCCCACAGGACGTGGGGAGTTCACAAGGAAGCCAGTTCTGCACAGATTGCACCAGTTTGGGCATCAAAAGTGACATTTCCTTAAAGCAATACTGTACTGCAGCCATTTCAGCAAATTACACTGATCCTAAAGCCTTCAAAACTCCCTCTGTGTAAAGGATTTACTCGTCTCTGAGGGACATTAGAGGTTTCTAAACACCATTTTCCCCCTCAAGAGATTTAAAAGTACCAATAATTGAGAATTCTGCTGCTTCCAGGCTATGCTGCTTGTTTTCATGCTCATCTCAGCAGTCCTCAGAGGGAATCCATGGAGACATTTCCCATCCATGTTTTCCCATCCTTTCTCTCCTTGTGCCATGGTTTGTAGATATTGGGATAGCTGGGGGTTTGGACACCCTGATTGAGACCCTGCACGGGTCCTTAACCAGCTTTGGGATGTCCCCTCCAGAGGATGGGAAGGTGACAATGAAGACCTCTCTTCCAGAAGAGCAAAAGTGAAGCCTGTGAGTGGAATTCCTAATAAAAACAGATAGAAATGGCCTCGGGCAGCATGGGCAGTGGCAGATTGCTGGTGGTCTTTTAAAGTTAAAAAGAGGACAGTTTTGTTCTCTCTCACCAAGAGAACAAAACACCCAGTCAGGCAAAAAAATCCTTCCAGCTTCTCCTTCTTATCCACATCCTTCTGCACCAGCATCAGAAATGGAATTTCCTTACCTTATATAAGAAAACTTCAGGAAGGGTTACGATTTTCTTAGGAAGAAAAAGCAACATCAAGGAGTGTGTTTTTCAGGAGCAACTTTCAGACCTCAAGGACACACAAAGACATCACAGAAAGCTGCAGCAAAGGTGGCAGCAAGAACTGTCCCCCAAAGAGAGAGGGTGAACTTTTCCCTCAGCAAGCACTGCCATATAATTTGGGATTCTATTCCCAGGAAAGCCCAACCAGCAGTGAGTGGAGTGGCTGTTGTTCTCATGGAACCACAGAATCACAGAGTGGTTTGGGTTGGAGGGGAACTCAAAGCCCATCTCGCTCCAACCCACACCTTCCACTGGACCAGGCTGTGTTTGCAGCGACAGAAATAACAGCTGGGTCACTTTGGGCAGGAAAAAAGGCATTTTAAATAGCTAAAAATACCTAAAATCATTGTCCTTATATTTAAGTCAGCACATTTTCCTCTTCTGTAATTAAAATTTTGACAAGGTTGTACTTTTGTGTCTCATGAATAGCAATAATGAACACCCCAAACCTCACCAGATATTCACAAGACAGCGCTCCTGATTTAGCTTAAAATTAAGTGGAACTTCTTGCAGGCTCACACAGGTTTTGACAAATGCTGTGAAATATAAAAGATGGTGCAGATGGGATTTTCTTCCCTGCCAAACTCGAATGGCTTTTTAAAACAGTCTAGAACTGAGCTATAAGAATTCAGATCTTCCAACTACCAATGCACAGACACAACTGGTCCCCAACCCACCAGGAGAAATGTGCCACCCATCAGTTTACAGCTGATGCCACATCTTCAAGCTAAATACTCCTGGAAGTTCATACAAACCCATTTCTTACATAAAATACACCCACAAATGTTCTATCCATGTAGCACACAACCATGGTTATGGACAAAGCCATCTATAGGAGAGCATTAATCCAATTTTATGTTAGAGCTGCAAGGGTTAATTTTGGCCCTCCCACTTTCCAACAAGCCCTACTCCTCCAACTGATAGGTTAGGTTTGGGTTATAGAAGCAGGACAGTTCAAAAATGTTGAAGTAAACCAGGTAATTCTCCAGAGTTGTGGCAATTCTGAGATACAAATTTCCCACTAGAAATCCTACCCGTGGCAGTTTCCTAACCAAAGCCCAGGGAACGAGAGAAATTAATTTATCAGCCTCCCCCCAGGCAGCCTCGGGCTCCCAGAAGTGACATTTGGCAGATGGCAAAAACGCTTCCAACATTCCAAATAAAATAATCCTCTTGCAGTTCCATTCCGAAGGGCTGGGAAAGTGCAGCCACCCCTCCAATCACACCCCCCTCTGCCCTGAGTGGGAGTGGAAGGCAGGGAGGAAAAAGGGCTCTTTAAACCGAAAGCTGGGGATAAAGGGATCCAAGTTAAATGCCCTCAGTGACAACTCTCTGGGCTGTAACTGCTGGACCTCAATGCCTTTGGCTCTCCCAGGAGCTTCATTCCAGTGTTTCCTGAGTGGAGTCACTTGCATCAGCTTTGGAACAAGCTGTGGCATCCATAAAAACAACCCTCGGAGCAGTGCCCTGTCCTCCCTTCCAAAATCCATCCTCCAGAGACTGGCAAGCACTTTATCTGGCTGTTAAAAAGCTTTAACCTGCAAAATTCGGAAATGACTTTATTTACAGAGAAGAAACAGTTTGTTCAAGTGCCAAGAGGAGCTTTAGAAAACAAACCCTCTGCATTGCTCCTCTTCAGCACAAGCTACACACCTTAAAAAAAAAAAAAAAGGATTATTCTCATTTTTCTTCAGTTTTACAGGGCTTAGAACTAAGTAAGTAAAATGCAAACAACCTCGAGAAGGTCAGAAACTCAAGAGTCAGGCCAGGGTTAGAAACAGCCATGAATATTCACTTTGGGATGTCCAATGGAGGGTAACTCAGGAGCACCTTGAAAGGGCTCACTGGTGGGTTTTTTTTGGAGTTAAGGAATTATTGGGATCGCCTCATCACCCCTCCTTCCCCCTAGAGAGATTAATCTGGCCATTTCCCCCACTTTGCCATTTTTTTAGGATATAGAGGACCACTGGCTTTTTCAGCATCTTTGCCCACGTGCAGGTCCCAAAACCCACAGTGAATCCACAGGGAAGCAGTGCTGCATTTTGCCCAAGCACTGCCATTAATTCTGTTGCTGCTTTCCTTGATTTTGGGCTTGGCAGCCTTAATCACAGACTATTTTCAACTTCAACTTATTATCTTCATTCATTTAGCACAGTGGAGGAAGACAGAGAAAGAAATCCAAACAAAATTTCCCATCCCCACCTCAAAATCCAAATCAACCTCTACCTTCCTCATCTAAAAAAAAAAAAGCAGAACACATATTACACAAAACCAGAACTCAACATGCCTAGTTACTCTTCCAAAGCCAGATGGAAATATTCTGAAAATTAGGGTTACACAGCAAAGCAATGCAGAGAAATTGCCCCGGCAGGAAAGGAAACAAGGAAGACAAAACCATATTTTTCCATGCATGGAATTTGCTTTTCATGTGAGGATCTCACTCATCAGCTCCACTATCCCTTAAAAATCCAACCTGCAATTTCTGTGCTCCAAAACCTGGACCAGCAAGACTGGAAAGTGAAAGTTACCTTCCAAAGGTAAGGTTTTCATGCATTTTAAAATAAAAATTCCGTGTTCCCAGCACAGCAGTGCCACAGGACACCAATAATCTTCATTGTGCCCCTTCACAGCTCCCATGGAATTCAACAATTATATTGTGATTTTCATCTGATGAGAGGACTGTAATTTTGGGGTTTAATTTGCTGTTTGTTTTCCCCAAAAATTTAGCATCATAGTCTGAATTCAGAAAAAAACCTGCAGGTTTTGTTTCTCCCTCTGTCCTTGATTAAATGTTCTTCTCTTACACTACAGATTAACTTTGGAAGCAGTTTCCATTTACAGAAGAACTACCTATTCAGTCAGGGAATAATGTATCTGCAAAGGCATCAGAAAGGCAGAGAACCACATTTCCAGGAAAACAAATACAGACTTCAACTCTTCCCCCAAAATATGCACATACATTTACAGCACTGTCTATCTCCAATACATCTAATGCATCCATTCCCTTAAACTCTTCTCCAGCTGAAATTTGTTTTCATTCAGAAAGTAATCTATTTTCAAAAAAGTGTCTCATGACTTGAAGCAATGAAATTTATTTAATGTATAAACCTTTTTCTACACAGTTCCTACACGAATTATGTGCAAAAACACTCCAACAGAGAAGGTAAAGGTTGTGGTACAAATTAGACTCAACCTTTCTAAAGGAAATTATGAGTTTTACTTCACTTTCCCCCAATCATCTTTCCCCAAAAGCTGCTCAGACTATGCAAACAGACCTAGACAACCCATTAGTGCCAAACGCTGGCATTTCCTTCAAAGTTCCTGGAAAATGAAGCCATCTTCACTTAGGATAGAAACAAGATGCACCATCAGCCTGTGCAAGCCTCTGTAGGAAGAGCCTTCATTTAAATATCTGGAAATGAATGGATTGGGAAAAGAAAGAAAAAAGAGGTTTGGGGAACATAAAACCCCCCCAAATGTTTTCAAACTCATTTAAACTCTGTCACAGCTGTTGATGCATTTTAGCCCATGCAAAGAGGTGCCAGGAGATAAAATGGAATGAAAAAACAAACCACACTCTTCTGACCCCCTTGAATAGCACAAACCCTCTGCCAGTGCCATTTACTGGGAGCATTAATTAGCCACGCAGTGTCAAACCAAAAGAACCAGTGGAAATCAACAACCTGCACATTAAAAAAGAGCCAAAGCAACCTTAGATTAATTAATTTGATCTTACCAACGAAGCCCTAATTCTCTACACAAAGCCAGAATTAACTGCAATTCTCCTACTAGCCCACCTGGAAGCAGGTGGGAAGGGCAGGCAGAAGATCCCTGAGATCCTCTGAGCACCTCAGCAACCCTCTGAAGGATCCAGGGAGGAGGTGGGAGATGTGGAAGGGCCATTCCTTATTGCCCTCAGCGCTGGCTCCGTGACAAGAACCCCAGGCCCAACGGTGGGGGAAGAAAACAGCAGCAATCATCTCTGAGCCTCTGCTGGGAGGAACAAATTTCATCCTTTAAGTGAAAGGCAGAGTTGGGGACTCATAATCAAAGAAGGAAAACTGGAAAAATTCCACTGAAAAACTGGTTACTGCAGCATCGTGGCTTTTTGCCTGAAAATTGCTGGCTTTTTTCCAGGCTCAAGTCCCAAATTTGTCACACAGCTTATGTAGCAAACCTGACATTTACCACACCAGCCCCAAGTGGGCCCTTCAGGTTTAACAAATCACTGAAGAAGGCTGGAACCAGCCACAAATCACAAGAAACAGAGCACGAAAGGCTCTCTGGAGGTTCTCACCACGCTGCCAACATCACCTTCAGGAGATACACTCAGAGCTAATGACATGGAAGCAAAGGTCATCCCTCCCAGGACAGGATTTCTTAAGGACAAGTCCTATCTGTCAAACCTGGACAGGATCAGTTGTTCCTGTCTTGTGCACTCAGCCATTGTCCCACAAGAAACACGTGCTTGCTGCTGTAAGAAATACCACCCTTTCAGAAAGGGCACCTTCAAAGAGTCTTCCACTGAAGATTTATTAATGGACTTTCTCACCTCCTGATTTTTTATCCCATCCTTTCAAGCACATGCACTTGTGCCTGTCCCTTTTCTAGGGCCCAGTTCTTAAGTCAGTCTCCTAAAAGCTGTGATTTAAAGTGGCTGAACAATGCCCAATTCCAAACCGGTGCTTGAGTATTTTTTAAAAAATTATGCCCTATACTGACCTATAGTTGAGTTGGAGTGGAGTTACAGGGACACCCAGAACAAAAAAGTTATTAACACATCATCTAGCATTTGTGTGAAAATTAAAGAATTGAGTAAAGAATACAAGATGAGAAGTAACTGATTAACAGCTCTGTGATAATTGTGTACATTGAATTAAACTGGCTTATCATTTCTGTCTTTTGAAATATTAATGTCCTTCACGCTGTGGCATTACCATGCTGATGTACAGATCCAGCAGAAAAGGCAGTGTTCCATGGATTAATCTTCCCAGTGTTATCACCCACCCTCTGAAACACTTGCACTCTGTTAGACAAGGATCTGGGAGCATTAATAGTGGAGGCTCACAGTTTACAGCTCTAAAGGGGGCACTTCCTGCAGCTCAGATACTGCAAATCTGACCCAGAACGTGCAGGCTTTCCCTCCTCTAAATGTCCATTTTCAGAAAATGAATAACCTCCCAGCACTGCAGATAAGAGCATCGAAGAAAACAATGCAAGATTTACTGGCAGTGTTTCAGGACACTTCCCTCACTTCGTGCAACAGGTTGTGATTTCACAGCTAAGCTGAAGAACTTGTACCCTGCAGCCCTTCAGCTACTGACTGAAGTGGAAATAATGAGTCTTACCCTCGGGAAACTAAGGGCATTAATCATTTATCTTCGTGGATACATCCCTCCCCACCACTACAAGTTAGTATTTCCAAACAGTTCAACAGAGAGTATTTCAGTTTCCTGCTGAAGAGAAAATGCCAAACCCTTCTCTCAGGCTCCCTGCAATCCAGGCATGAACATGAGTGGGAAGGGAATGCAAACTGTCAGAGCCATTCCTCCAAACTCACTAAATATTCGTGCCAGATGCAGCCATTAAGAAGTTCTGATTTTATTTTTCCCTTTTCCTTCGCAGCACTCAGTGAACCCAAGTTTCTCCCCCCTCTCCAGCCTGTACTTACCCTGAGTTCCACTTCTTTGCCCAGTAAGTCATAGAGAACTGCCCCTTTGGAGGTGATTTCAGAAGCCAGCTGTCTGGCTGCCTTCAGGTCAGCAATCTGGGAACACAGCAACAAGCACTGGATAGCAAGAGAATTCCCAGCATCCCAAAGAAAACCCACAACATTTAACATGGGCAAAATTAACTTTCAGCCGGCGTTTTGCAAGCTCCTCTTGTCGCAACAAGGTTAGTAGGGAGAAAATACTCTTTGTTCTGGCCTAACCCAGCATTTCTGTGATTTCAACAGCGGTGGAAACCAAAGAGGGTAAATTCTGTGCCACTTCTGCATTGTATCATGCTTCTGATTGAGAATGCACTGGGATTAAAACAAATCGTAAAATCACAAAACCTCAACCACCGAAAGCCTGAGTTAAAACCACACCTACTCCCTTCCAGAACATTCTCCATTTAAGCTTTCAGCTAGAAAATGGGTTTGTTTTGCCCTGCCCAGAACGGGAGTCCAAGTTGTCCTTACTTTTGAGCCCAGATCCAACTTGAACTTGCCATAGTCCTCCTCTCTGAGGTCTGCACGCTCCACTCCCTTGGTGTTCATGGCCCCGTAGAGCACAGAGGTGACCTTCAGCAGCTCCTTCACTGCGTACCCATCTGCCTGGTACAGCTTCTTAGTGTTCAGCTTGATGTGAGCTTTGGTAGCCTTTTTTTGGGGGGAGAAAGAATGAAATCATCATTCACAAGAACAAAATCCTCGTTTACCTCCTCGCTGCAAAGCTCTTTTCAGGGTCATCGTGCTTTGACATGCAGAAATCAACCCTCCTGGTTGGACACACCAGTTGGCCTCAGCATAAACCTGATCTTTCTGGAAGATCTTTTTCTGAAAGCTGTGCCCTTTCTGCACGTCAGAACATTTGCAGAAAAACCTCCAACTATCCGTTATTTCTTCCCTGCGCTAAGATAAGTAAAAAAAACTGTGCACCACTTAAACTCAAATTGAGTTTAAGTGGAAAGTAAGTGCTGCCCAGGTCTTGTGATGATGCTGTAGAGAGGTAAATTTCACCCTTAATGAGTTGCAAGAATAAGATCAATTATCCTAATTTAACTGTCTTCTCTTCCAGCAGCACCTGTAAAATATTTTATTGCTCCTCTCAAAATTTTTCCCTGCTATGACATTAGTAATTTTATTCCCTTGCCTTCCATCTCTGAAAAGTACAGACAGGCCAGTATGGAAAAGAACAATAGAAGTCATAATCTTATTTTTTTTATACTTCAGAATAATAAAGGGGAAAAAAGAGCATCTGTCACAGAAAGGACACAAATGTTGCTCTTGAAATTCCTGACAGGTTTGTATCATAAATGAACAGTCCCATGAAGCCAACACAAATTTCAGATTAAACTTTCAGGGAGTCTTCCTGATGGCATAACTCAAAAATGTTCAACTCCCTTCCCTTTCAGTAGGAGAAGTCTAAAAAACTAATGGCAGAAAGAACAGGTATTAAATTTTAAGAGAAATGTGTCATTAAGTTGACATACTCTATGAAACATCCCCTAGGCAAACATAACTGATGCCCTGAATCATAAAGGGTGTTGTTAAAGGCAGAAATTCTGATTTCAGCTCCGCTCTAAATTCAGCTCTCCCAAGACAGAAAAATCAATGTTTGGTAAGAGGAAAAAAAGTGGCTTTTCACTCAAACATTACTTTAAAAAGAGAAAAAAAATACATGGACAAGTACATATATTTTTCAGACCAGCCCAATGGCACTGCTGGTAACTTCGTATTTGGAGAGCTTGAAACACTCACCTATTTTACAACAGCTCTAGTTTGAAAGGATAATGAAAATTCACCTCTACTTATTCTGATGATCAGATTATTAAAATGCAATAGAAAATATAAATATACAGCAAGAATGGCATCAACAGCCAGAATTCTGCCTGACTTTACAAGCTGTTTTATTATTATCAGAGAGCCAAATTTTGACTCTTGCAAAAAAATCTAAGTATGCTAAGTATGTTTTCATGAATGGATTTCCATGAGATAAACTCACCAGTGGCTTTTTGTTGCACTCTACTCCAGATTTGGATCCAAGGGGGTTTGAGCAGGAGCCAAGCATTGAGCCCTACTAACTAAGGCAGCTCCAGGTGGGGAAATGATTAAAAACCCACCTAAGGCAACCCTGCAGACACTTTTGGGTCTGCAAGGGAGACATTTGGTAAATTCCCACCATGAACAGAGAGCAATACATAACCTGTGTGGAAAATTAACAGCTCTTTGGGGCTTGATCAGTAAAGGAGAGCAAAGCTGCAGTTGTATTTCATGATGATGAATCTCTCCTGATGTTCTCTTCTCAGACAAATCTGTCTCCATCAAATCTCACATCTGCCTAGAGATGCATAAAGCTATTAACTCCTGGGGAAGATAACTGTGGATTCCATGGGCAGTGAATTAGTGAAGAAGTGTTTAAAAGCTTTTCTCAACCTGAAAATGCTGAAAATCTACAATAACCTTCACATTAGCTTGTAGGAGTAACTGAGTGTAGCGTGATTAAAGGAATTTCCATTAGTTTTATTTTCTGAACCATAATATGTAATTCTCCAAAACCCTTGGGATTTCTTGCATTAAATCAGCTATTAAAAGGCAGATGTACACATAACGTTATTTCTGCATCCACACTTGTCCCTTTTCAAACATGCCTGACTTGGATTTTGCTGTAATTCCAAACAAAATAGGTGTGATGGTGCTCCAGGCCTCAAAAATGCATTCTAATATATACAGGAATGTACCATGCTCTGAATACAACAAAATTAAGAATTAAGAGAATTTATGGTGCATGCTCTTCACAAATAAGAAGGAAAATGTGGTCACAATGTAATCTTACTATATTTTTTAAAAAATCTAAGTATTATAATGAATCTCTGGTATTAGCATAAAGACTTCCATTGCTTCCAGAGCCACCTGCAAGCCCAGTTAAGTTCTTTTTACATAATGAAGAATGTTATCTAAGCGTGTGATAACAGCAAAGGCTCACGCTGCACCACAATAACATGGATTATATGAGGAACAACGTTATTTTATTCTACGAAACGAAAAAATTTGATGGCCCAATTCAAGTATACTCATGGATAAGAGGTTTGAGCTGAGAAAAACATGTGCCTTGATTCATGAGAAGGCTCACACCAAACATATACCAGATATATGACTCTATATCCTAATGAAGATGTCAGAGGTTAGGACTATTCAAGCACAAAAAAAGAATCAGGCACCCAAAGTTAGCAATAAATACGATGGGATCTCTTCTAAAACAATTTAAATGGCTTCAAGACATTTCCTATTTTCTGCTAGCTTTTTATAACTATCAAGAGAGAAGGATATTTTTCTGGCTTTGCAGGGAAACTGTAAAGGGTTAAGCGAGAAAGCTGACATGGAACCAGGATTTCAGATATTCATATTTTTAGGATTTCAGGCTGTTCCTGAGCAGACTTACCATGAACTGAGCCACGGCCTTAATGAAGAAAACCCGGTCTTGTTCTGTCTCCACATCAGCAGGAATATCAGTCTGAGGTTCATACCTGCAGGAAGAAGGGGGGGGCAGATCCCGACAAGAAATCCACGTGCAACATTAACGAGGCTGGTTCACTTGTGAGGCAAAAATCAAACAGAACAAGCACGGACAAGACTGGTAAATAAATGTTTAGTTGCTGCTGCAGAACAGGGGCCCAGGGGTGCACAAGGTGGGTGTGTGTACAAACTGCAAAAACTTACAAACAAAACTTACAAAGAAGCAAACTGAAAGACTGTAAAATGCTTTAAAAGGGCCACCAGTGAAAGGCAGGAACTTCTGGAAGTAACCAGCGAGGAAGGAACGAGGGAGGAATAAAAGTAAATTCAGCATTTGGCCCCTCAGTGCAACACCAGAATTTTAAAGACTGTTTAGGTAACTTAATGCAAGTAATTTTCAATGGTTCTAAATATTTCCCTGTTTTGTTATAACAGCATTCAGCAAATTTCTAACAGCTTGCTAATTAAACTTAATGGACACTAATGAGTAGGACGAATTCAGGCCAAGAAACACCAATCAGCAAAGGGTTGTGTTTTCAATTGCAATATTCTACTTTATGAGGAGCTTAAAAAAAATAGTGGGAGAGAAAAAACAAAGTGTAATTTGATTAACATGTCAAGATTCAGAAATATTTAGCCAAAGTCTGTCAATAGGTTAAGTGGCTGTAAAACTGCAAGCGGACAGTCGTAGGTTAGAATGGAGTAATTTTATTTCTTTTAAACATGTTGTGGATGTGGGACAACACTGGGCTGAACCAACAGCTGTAGGAAAAAGGCAAGAAGTGGCTGTATTTTGGGAAGTTCTCACTACAGGTTACCCTGTTGGGTACAAGGGTCAGGCATGGGCAGGATGGTGATGGAATCTGAAGAATAAATGAGAGACACACAAATAATTTTGAATCAGTGCTCCCACTTTCTGGCTGAACCCTCTGCCAGCACTGAGTCATTGGATTTTCTACTCCAGGCTCTACAATTAAACTAAAAACCTGCTAACTACCACATTTCTACCTGGTATTTAGAAGAGCAAAGCTCAAAGAATGACTAAATATCATTGTATTTCACACCACGCCATCAGCTCCAAGCCCACCCTCCACATCCCAGCATCACCCACAGCACCTGCTGGCCTCACCACCCACCTTTTCACCAGCCACAGAAGCACTTCTGACACAAGCATGAAGTTTGGGGTGTGGAAATTCTCCATGGAGATGAGTCGGGGATACCCCAGCGCCCTCATCATCTCAGTAAAATCTGAAAAAAAACAAGCAAGGGATTCCCTCTTAAACATCAGACAGGGGCTTTGCCAAGGGCTCCACCTCCCACAGCACGCTGCTCTGGTTAGCACGAGATCCGCCCCGAGGGAAGCACCGTTAAAAAATAAACCTGAATCGTTAAAATAAACAATGTAATTTCAATAAAAAACACGCATGGGCGAGAAGGTGAGTTTTTTAACGAGATTCACTGGGCTGAAACGATGCTGAACTGCTTCTCTTTATAAAACACGCTTTAAGCGACGGGCTAGGGGAGGGTCCCTCAGTGCAGGGGGGGGTCCCTCAGTGCAGGGCTGTGCTCCCCCTCCCCTTCTTCCCCCTCCCCAGGGCATGCTCAGCCCCCCCGGGGCACCGCGGCCCTCCCTCCCGCCGGCAGCTCGGTGTGCGGCCCAGAGGAGCTCTCTGGGGGCCGTGGAGGGGGTTCCCCGGCCCGGCCCGGCCCCCCCGGCCGCTCTCACTGCGGAGGTCGCGGAACGACATCGCGGTCTCTGTGGCAACGAACGAGCTACGGCGGCGCGGAGGGGCCAAACCCCGCGGGGAGCGGAGAGCGGAGAGCGCCGCTCGGCTCGGCCTCCCGCAATCCCGGAATTATTTTTTTTTTAAGGGGGGAAAAATTGCTCCCTGCCTTCTGAGCGTCATCGATTCCCACCTGCGGCCCCCATCGCCACCGTGGCAACCAGCCCATCTCCAGTCTTTCCTTCAGGACCGCCGGGGACGAGGACTCCACCACCTCCCCCGGCAGCGCATTCCAATATCTCATCACCCTTTTCTGGGAAGGAATTCCCCCTGATGGCCAAACCGAACCTCCCCCGGCACAACTTGGGCTGATTCCTCTTGTCCTGTCCCTTGTTCCCTGGAATCAGAGCCTGACTTCCCCCGGCTCCCCCCTCCTGTCAGGGATTGCAGAGCCAGAAGGTCCCCCCTGAGCCTCCTTTTCTCCAGGCTGAGCCCCCCCAGCTCCCTCAGCTGCTCCTGCTGCTCCAGCCCCTTCCCAGCTCCGTTCCCTTCCCTGCACACGCTCCAGCCCCTCAGTGTCTGGCTTTGCTCATGCCAACACTCAGGCTGAGTGCTGCTCTAACCTCATCCTTGACCCAGAACCCTTCAAATTCTTTAGAATTAAAGTCCATTAAAATATACACGTATATTTTTATAGGAGGAACCGGAAATCTCAATATTGGAAATATTTTATTGACTACTTCCTCAAATTATCTTTTGTCTATATTGTGCCAGGAGGGGATAGCCAGGTGGGGGTCAACCTCTTCTCTCAGGCAAGAGAAAGGGCAAGAAGACACAGTCTTAAGCTGTGCCAGGGGAGATTTAGGTTGGCCATTAGAAGACATTTCTTCCCAGAAAGGGTGATTAGATATTGAAATAGGCTGCTCAGGGGAGTGGTAGAGTCACCCAGAAGGTACTTGCACGACCCTGGCCCACCAGGGAAGGGGCAGGAGCATCGCTGGGGTTCTCCAAGAGACACACAGAAGCAGTGCTGTTGATGGTGGGCAGAAATACCCACAGAAAACAACATCCTAAGGCCAACCAGCACGGCCTTTTGTGACCTCTCAGCCCTTACCCACAACTCCCGTCAGCAGCTCCAGAACACGCTTCTTCAGGGCTCTCAGACTGCCCCTACAGACACGAGCCAGAGCAGTTTTCATGCTGGTGCTGGTGAATAAGAACAGCTTGACAGCTTCTGTGCTGACAGCGGTGCTGTCAGATGGACAGAGGAGCAGCAGCTGTGACCACGGGGCTCTGCAGGAACACTGCATGAAGCACCTGCAGCTCTTCCTGACAGGGTCACCTCAGGGGGCAAGAAGCTGAAAATGATGTCAGGCTGATCTGTGGATGTCTCAGAGCATTTTCAGATCAATCCAAAGCGTTTCAGTTCTAACCGGCAGTAGTTATGAGACACACAGACATGGTCCTGTGTTGTGCAGTGCCCGTCCACATGATCGAGAAAGTAATGAAAAACAAGGAAACAGCAATAAATGGTGAAAGAATAAATCTTGAAATGAAGAAGTTACATTAAAAAATAGGAGATGTGATTAGAGACTGGGGGTTTTTTTATGCTAGAAAGCCATGAGGTTGCAAACCTTGAATAATTCACTAGTTCAAGAGTGTCAGACCTCCAAAAACTTGTTCAGGGGCATCAAAGAAGGAAGGAAACATTCCCCTGCTCTGCTGCTGAGTGATGCTGACCAGCAGGTGGGATGAAATACGTGGGGGAAAGCCAAAGGTGTAAAAGAAATGAAATAAATTGAAGAGCTGAGGTTGGATGTAGCTTTGAACTAAACAGCGACCCACAGAGGAGCAAACTGCAGCCATATAAACCAGGGGAGGAGCTCAGAACACATCCATGAAAAAGAAACCCTTCTCCCTGCCCCCTTCCCATCTCTAGCAACCCACATCTCTGC
>NW_020956074.1:51522-52972 GCF_003031625.1 Empidonax traillii
GCAGAGACTCTGACTAGGCAGGGCCGGCTCGATTGATGAATCTCCAATGTTAACCAACCACGTAGCCTTGGCTAGGTGCTGGTCCCATTTTCTGAAGGTCCCTCCACCCAGCGCCTTCAGGGTGCTCTTCAACAACCCATTACACCGTTTAACCTTCCCCGCGGCTGCTGCGTGGGCTGGGATGTGACACACCCACTCAATGCCGTGCTCCTCCGCCCAGGTGCTGACTAACCAGTTCTCGAAGCGTGTCCCATCATCTGATTCAATTCTCTCCGGGGTGCCGTGCCGCCGCAGCACCTGCCTTTCGAGGCCCAGGATGGTGTTTCTGGCAGTGACGCGAGGAAATGGATGCGTCTCCAGCCACCCAGTGGTGGTTTCCACCATGGTGAGCACACAGCGCTTGCCTTGCCGGGTCAGGGGCAGCGTGATGTAATCAACCTGCCAGACCTCCCCGTACCCCGCACTGCAGCGTCCACCACACCCCAAGGCCTTCCGTATCTTAGCCTGTGTATCCACTATCTGTGTTAATATTTTATTGAGGCCCTCAAGACGCGTCTCCAGAGTGGAAATGCGGGCCAGTAGCGGTTCTTCGATCACAATGCCGTACAACCGAAGTTTATTTGTTACAGACACCACTGGCTCTCCCCTCTCCCCAGCCCGCAGTGATGTCAGGTACCCGGCGTGTGCAGATGGCCCCATCTGGGTGAAGGTCCACCACATGAGTGCAGTACATCTAACCCTGTCGGGATCGCTGGTGCGGTGCCCATCCCTTCCAAACAGCACCTCCAGCAGTGCCATTTCCCTCAGGAGTAGGATCCCCTCCTCCACGGTCTTCCAGCCCTTTGCATAATGGTGTTTCTGCAACAAATCTCTGTAAATGAACCTCTCCCTCACACCGTCCAGCAGCCGTGCCCAGAGAGACAGGGGCTTTGGTTCTCTCACAAACACCTCCTCGATGCCCACATCCAGGGCAATAGACCCCAAGAACCTCGCTTCAACGCCATCGAGCTTTATGGCATCACCCGTGGAGTCCCAAACTCGGATCATCCAGGTCAGGATGGGCTCATCCAGGTGACGAAAGACGTCTGCCCGTAAGCTCCAGAGTTTGTTACACCCTAAGGACTCAGGGATGATTTCTAGCTCCGGTTTAGCTGCCTGGGAGGGTCCTGCCTCCCCATCATCATCAGCTGGGCGGGCCGATTTGGTCTTATATTTCCTCTTTTGAATAGGGGCACCCTCCACTGGCTTGGTCTGTCGCTTGGATTTGGCTTTATCCTGAGTCACCCTGGTATCAGGCACCTTGTTTCCATCTTTTCCTTTTTCCTGGATGTGCTGCACCATTCCGAGCATCTTTTTGTAGGCAACGGCTAAAGCCCCACATACATCTACCAACTGCCTCTCTATGGGTTTATCCTGACCTCTCTCCCTCACGGCTGTTATTATCTCTGTA
>NW_020956074.1:56400-105951 GCF_003031625.1 Empidonax traillii
CGAAAGCACAGCACCAAGTGCTGATTTCCCAGAATCTGCCTGATTTCGGGGTGTCCAGTTTCAGTGGCCCAGCACAGCCCTCCTGGTGTCCCTGAGGGTTTAAAGTCCGTGCAAAAGGATCCCAAAATCATTGGTTTCCTATTGAATATCCCGAGGTGGAGGGGACCCACATGGGTCATGAGATGGTTGGGTGTGTTTTCCACCAGCATTTTGGTTCTTGGAGGGAAAGGTGCAGAGAACAAGCAGCCAAGGTGACAAGGACAAAGAGTCAAAGCAGGCTTGGAAGGACAGTGGCACAGTCACCCAATGTCACCCTTTTTGATAAGGATCACCAAGAAAACGTTGCTGTCCTGGGTGAGGAGCTCAAGCCTTGCACAGCACAAGGGTGAATCGAGCCCTCCTGGGCGAAGTTCTCTTCTCCAGGCTCCAATCTCGGCACAGCCCCCTCCCCCCACTTCACTGATTGCAATCACAGAATCGTTAAGGTTGGAAAAGCCCTCCAAGATCATCGACTCCAACCATTCCCCCAGCACTGCCAAGGCCACCACTAAACCTTGTCCCCAAGTGCCACGTTCACTGCATGGAAATGTACAGGCTTAAGGACAACTCCAGAGAATTTCCCCCTATTGTTAAGTGGTTTATATCCACAATAATTGATTATAATCAGCATTTGGGCACCTCCATTAAAACTAGGGACATAAATGCATGAAAATGAGAGCTCTTCCAGGATTATCCCTTATGATCCTTACCTTTGGAGGTACCACCTTTGCCTGGTTTTCACCCCTCTCTGAGTCTCAGCTCTCAGGGGCAGTGGGAATCTCGGATAAACAGACCTTGGGGCTGGGCCAGTCTGGGAATTTTATGTTGCTGTGCTGACAGAAACCTGTGATCTCAGCAGCAGAATTCAGTGCTGCTCAGTTAAAAGGTGAGGGGGGTTGGTTTGTGTTCAGAACACCTAAAAATAGGTATGTATCCAGGAAATGCTTGGAGTGGAAGTGATGGAGGGGCTTTGGGCAGGGACTGGTAAGCAAGAGGGACTGGGAGATCACCGGAGGGGAACAGGACACAGCCAGGCTGGCAGAGGAATTTGCAACCCAAGTAACTCTGCTACCTGCAGGCAGGTGGGTGCCAGTGCCCAGGGAGGGGGTGGCACTGCTGAGTCCTCCCCTGGAGCTCCCAGCAAAGCCAGAGGGATCCCTGAATCCATCTGCATCTCCTGGCAGGAATCCCAGCCAGAGCAAGGCAGGGGTGAGCACAAGGAGAGCAGCAGGGTCTCACCTCACCTGGGAACAACCCCTTCCTTGTAACCACCTTTTTCTATTGCAAAGCTGCTCTCAGGGGTGGAATTGGCCTGAGGAGGCCTGGCTGAACCAGCATCACCCTGAGCAGCTCCCTGTGCCTCAGCTGTGCCAGCTGCCTCTGCCTGAAGACGTTAGAACCTCCAAGCAGAAGCTATTGCACTGCAGTTATTATGGGATTTGAGGAATTATCATCCCCCCTTAGCTCCCCCTGGCTCTCTGAGCAGGAGGTAGATATTGTTTTCTCTGCAGGCTGGGTGCCCCCATTGGTTGTTAGGGTGTTTGAAAATCCCTGGTTGCATCAGGAAAACACTCCTGATGAGGATGTCTGTGCATCTTTGTGAGCAGAGATGACAAGTAGAGCCAGAAATCTCCCTTTACGGGAGCTCCAGAAAATACATCACGCTGCCAGCAAAGCCAGGACCAGCTTCAAGCTTCATTAACTGAAAGAGAAGTGAATACTCCTCAAAACTGAGCCCTGAGCCCGTGGAATCCCAGGCTCCAGGGTGGAATGCTGCAGAGCAGGAGCTGGGGGTGGTATCTGCCTACACCTCCTCAGCAGATGGTTGGATAAGATCCCATCCCTGCACACGGGTGCTCTGCTCTGGGCAGCACCCTCGTGTCAGCCCCTGCAGCTGCTGATGCCCGGCTGAAGGAGCTCAGACACTTCTGAGAGCTAAAAAATCGCTGTTCTGTGGAGAAAACAGAAGCTGCTGAGAAGCATCTGCTCCCTGCAGGCTGCCCACCCAACCCCAGATCCTCCTGCTCCACCAGCTGAGTGGGAAGCTCCTCCAGGAACACCTGCAAGGAGCTCAGAAACCAGGGAGTTGCTTTTCCCCCCTAGAGTGAGGGGGAGGAGGGAGCGCCCCCAGCAAGCTGTGATCCAGCTCCTCCCAAACTTGTGGGCTCTGGGCAATTCCCATCAAATAGCGCTGGAGAAGGAACATCCTGACATCTCCTCCACTAGGTGGGCTTCCAGCAGCCGTCAGTCCCCTCTGGAACGTCCTGCCCGGTGACAGAGCTCAGCACTTGCACTCTTGATGCCTCCTTTTCCCCACCTCTAAGCCACGTTACCACCAGAGGGGTTGGAAGCCTCGGGGGTGATTTTTTGGGCACCTTTTCAGATCTGCTGATAAGAAGGAAATGCAGAGCACGTCTCTCCCCCGGCAGATCCGAGTGACTTGAACGCTTTGCCGAGCACAACAGAGCCCTGACGAGCACAGTCCAGGGTAAAAATACATTTTCATCCATCACACAGTGCCATGAGGTGGCAAACATCCAACACTCGGGACAGCTGGAAGGCTGGGAAGGACCCACAACCCACTGCGGGACAAGGCAGCTTCTTAATGCCTCAGTTTTACAAAACAGGATGTCAAAGGTACAGGAAATATGTCTGTTCTCAGCAGAACTGGAGAGCACCCCACTTTTGGGGCACACAAAGGTTCTCCTGCCACAGACCCCACAGAGGATTTTCACCTTCTGTCCTCTGCTTGCACAGGGATGGTTGAAGACGCCCCCAGGCTGGGAGGAGCTGGGATGCAGCAGCACGGGCTGAGCATTCCCAGGCAGGACTGAACCCTTTCTTCCTCAGAACAACGTTAAATGTGTTTTGGAAAGCAGCAAAGGAGACCTTCCAGACTGCCCAGCTTCCCCTTGCAAATCCTAGGGATCAATCAACCTCCCTCCTCCCCAAGGTGGCAAAGTATTGCCCTGTGAGCACATAAATAGCCAGTGGGAGGCTCTGGTGAAGATGCCCTGCAGTGATTTACACCTCGGCTTAGCCCTGACCCTGCCCAGTTTAATGATGATTAACCTAAATTACATGTATTGGTTTCACCGGGGCGGGGCCAGCAGGGATGGGGGTGAAGATACCGGTCAGGTCATTGCCCACCCCCGGTGGTGGCCGCAGGGGACAGTCCCTGCCAAATATTTTATTTAATTCATTGGGAGGAAACTTCTGAGTTCATTTTCCCTGTGGAACAGTGGGATTTTTGTGCCCACACAAGTGCCCACAGCTTCTCTGGGCAACCTGTGCCAGGGCCTCCCCACTGTCACAGGGAAGGATTCCTTCCCAATATCCCATCTAACCCTGCCCTCTGGCAGTGGGAAGCCATTCCCTGTGTCCTGTCCCTCCATCCCTTGTCCCCAGTCCCTCTCCAGCTCTCCTGGAGCCCCTTTAGGCCCTGCAAGGGGCTCTCAGGTCTCCCTGGATCCTTCTCTTCTCCAGGTGAACCCCCCCAGCTCTCCCAGCCTGGCTCCAGAGCAGAGGGGCTCCATCCTTGGAACATTTCTGTGTCCTCCTCTGAACTCATTCCAGCAGCTCTAGGCAGGTTTTTCTTGTGCTGGGGGGCCCCAGAGCTGGCTGCAGATAAAGCCAAATTCATCTTAAACAGATGGTAACAGAAGAAGTTTCAACCGAGCTCCTCACAGGCAGGGAGGACATCAAAGACGCAGCCCTTTATTTGCCCTTGAATTCCTGCCCCTGGGGTTATGTGAACCCCGGCTGGAATATGGAAATACGGATGCTGCACTGCCTGCCAAGGCTTTCCTTATGGAAGAGGGGAAGCCGTGCCCTTCAGCAGAGCACAGGGAGCGCAGCCCCGGGGCAGGATGTGAATAGCGATGTTGTTCAGACAAGTTCTTGATCTTATCGTTTAAACCTTCCGGCTCGAATGAGGTGAGAATCCCCCGAGGGGAACCAGAGAGACTTGGTCAGCTCTGATCCAGACTCACAGCCCGTGTGCCCAGGGGCTCACCGGAGGGGCAGCAGCTGCTCCGAGTAAGTGCCAAATCCAATAGTGCCGGTACGAGCCGGGAACAGTCACTGATCACAGGCAGGGGAAAACAGCGCCTGGGAAGTGACCTTTGCTATGAAACTGTGCGATGGAGTGGGGTCCCTCATCGCCCGAGGAGATGGAAACGGGATGGAAATGGAATGGAAATGGAATGGAAATGGAATGGAAATGGATGCTCCTGTCCTGCAAACACTGTGCAAAACCCCAAGCTCAGAGCTCTAGGTCTTCTGTGATCTCTGGAAGCTGCTGGCTGGGGCCACACCCTCCAAGGCACCTCTTAGGGTGGGACTTACAAGCTTTTCTTTTTTTGACTCAAAACAGCATCTCTCTCTGTCCTTACAAAGTCCTTTGTCTCTCAGTATCTCCTAAACCCAGCGTTTTTCGGGAATAAATGTCCAAGCAGCTGATTCCCTACAAAATCTTAGCTGGTTATATTGGGTGGGCTGGCAGTCCCAGGGCAAACAGGCTGGTAAATACCAGGGCAAACAGCTCCACGCTCCCGTGGGCCTGCATCTCATCAGGCTGCACTTCTGCACTAATCTTAAAACAGCACCATCTGCTGATGTTAAATATATTAAAAATACTTTGTATTTTAGCATCTCCACGGGTCTTTGGTGCCCCTGACCTCCCGGCAGCCTCCCAGGGTAGCAGCAAGCATTGCTGAATCGATCAGCACCGCTGAGCCCTGTCCCTCCTCACGCTGCTTCGGGGCCATTCACATGCTGATGGATTTCCTTACCTGGTAACTGCTCAGACAGGCTTTTCTGAGAAGCTCACTGAATAATTGCGAGTCAGGATGTGTTGATGAGCGTTTCTGTTCTGTGAATTGCTTCTGTATGGCGAGAAAAGCAGCTTGATTAGCAGAGCCTGCAATAATACACAGGGATGAATTTCCCCGACTAAGTGAAATCTGCCTTCAGGAGTTGTTTCTGCCAGTAATGGTCCTTCGAGGAAGGGATTTAGCCCTGTGTCTGGTTCAACGTCTAGCCCGTGGTGGCACTGACCTTTCTCCCAGGTAACCAGAGGAAACAGCCTCGAGTTGTGCCAGGAAAGGTTTAGATGGGACATTTAGGACACTTTCTTCACTGGAAGGCAGTGGCACAGCCTCCCCAGAGCAGTGGTGGGGTCACCATCCCTGGAAGTGTTCAAAAAACAGGTAGATGTGGCTCTTGGTTTAGCAGTGGCCTTGACACTGCTGAGTTAACAGTTGGACTCAATGATTTTAGAGGGCTTTTCCAACCTAAACCATTCCATGGTTCTATGCTGGAGGACTCTGGAAGATGCTTTTCTCTTCCTGAGTACTCCTGCAGCTCTCAAGTTGCCCAAGAGGCACCAACACCTTCAGTGCATGAGACCATTCTGGGACAGTTTTCCCATCTCCAATGATGAACTCTGCCTTTAACATATAAATTTATCACTTGTGACTCCTCGGTGTCAGCTGTGTCCCAAACATCCCTATGAGATGAGCCCACCCCATGCTCCTGCTGGTGTTAGATGGATTCACATCTAATATGAACACAGGGAGTTCTTTGGGATATCTGGGAAGGGGGACATGGCTGGAATCATCCTCCACAGGTGCCACAGGACAATGTTATCACAGAATCCTGGAATGGTTTGGGTTGGAAGGGACCTTAAAGCTCATCTTGTTCCACCCCCTGCCATGGGCAGGGACACCTTCCACCAGCCCAGGTTGCTCCAAGCCCTGTCCAACCTGGCCTTGGGCACTTCCAGGGCTGGGGCAGCCACAGCTTCTCTGGGCAGCCTGTGCCAGGGCCTCCCCACCCTTGCAGGGAATAATTTCTTCCCAATATCCCATCCCTGCTCTGTGTCAGTGGGAAGCCATTCCCCCTTGTCCTGACACCCCAGGCCCTTGTCCCAAGTCCATAATCTGCTAATGAACAAATACCCCAGTGCTGGCTTGAGCTGAGGGAGGTACCTGAGGGCTTTTTTTCCCCCCAAACAGCAAATCATTACCCTGGGCTGCTCCAAAATGTGTAATTTGTCACTTGGAGTAACCAGACAACACTTGCATGGCTGGAGCAAGAGATGTGACTCCTCATCCATCTGACTCATGGGTCTGCTCTGAGCCCACTGCAGCAAAGTGGGCAAAGAGCATTATTTTTGGAGAATAAATGCATTTTCTGGTGCATTCAGGCAGTTTTGGGTATGAACGTGGCATTGTGCTGCAGGGCAGGGCCAGCACCAGCATGCAGGGGTGGAGGGGAGCATGGCTGCACTGGAGGGAAGGTGAGAGCCCAGGGGTGCTGCTGGTATTTGAGGGTCCCCAGAGGAATGTCCCCCTGTGCCAGCACCTCACTGCACCCCGCCCAGGGGACGGCCAGAGGGGCACCAAGTCGGGCAGGTGAAGGATCCCCGTGACTCTCCCTGGGGCTGCATGGTGGGCAGGACGGGGCTCTGGGCGAGACTGAAGGAGTCTGGACCCCCGGTCCCATCCCGGTGACCCCCCGTTTGAGGGCTGGACCCCCAGCCCTGTCCCCACGTGATGCAATCAGGAACCCTCAGCCGGGCTGGACCCGGAGCGCATCCCTGTTCTTCTGTCATTGTAGCAGGGACTCCGGATGGGGCTGGACCTGGATCCCTGTGCCCGTTCCTGTGGGATGCACGGGGGGATCCTGGGTCTGTCCCGGAGCTCCGTAGGCAGCGGCACCGGGACCCCCCCGGATCCCGCCGGGGCGGCCCGAGCCCCCGGGGGCGGTGCTGTCCCCGAACTCCCCCCTAAACCCCCCGATCCCCCCCCCCCGAAACTCCCCCTCCCGTCGGGGCACGGCGCTGGCAGGAGGCGGCTCCACCGCAGACGCCGCTCGGTCTGTGCCGCGTTCACCTCGCGGAGAGGGGGCTGCTCGGAATACCGGGAATACCGGGAACAGCGGGAACAGCGGGAATACCGGGAATACCGGGAACAGCGGGAACACTGGGGCTGCGGGGCTGCCAGAAACACCGGGAACACCGGTGCTGTCGGTAATACCGGGAACACCGTAACAGCTGCCGGTAATCCTGGGAATACCGTGACACCGGCACTGCCCGGGCTGCCGGCACGGCCGAGTGGGGTAAGCGGGTGGAGAAAGCGGCGCAGCCCCGGCGGAGCAGCGGGACCCCCGCAGACACCGAGTGGGACCTGCTGGGGATCCTCGGGGGGGGGCACAGACCGGCGGGTCCGTGCTGGAAGTCTGGGGTCGTCCAGCCTGGAGCGATGGGGAGCCGCGGGAGGACCGAGGAGCCCCGGGGGGGCCCGTGCTCCTCCTGCCCCCCGAACCCCACGGCTGGGCTGTGAGGGGTCTCTGCGAGCAGGATCGGGGCGGGAGGTGATGGCGCGCAGCTGGTTTGGGCCGTCCCATCCTCTGGTGGGCAGCGGGGCGAGGGTGTCCCGGGGGACCCCTGGAGAGGACTCCCTGCCTCCTGGCCCTGGAGCCATGGCCCCTTCCCAGGTCACCCAGTGCCACCTGCTGGGGTGGCAGCGGTGGCGCTGGGGCTGTCACGGTGGCTTTTGCTTCCCTGCGGTTTCACCGTCGCAGCCCGGGGCCGGCAGCGCTGGGTAGAAGCTGGCAAGGCTCATCCGAGAGGTGCGATCCAGTTACACCCCGGCTACTCTGCCTGGCACTCCAGCAGGGAAGTGATTCGGGGCCGTGGCAGCCCCGGACATGCCCAGGATCTTGTCTACTGCCTGAGGAGAAGCACCTCTCCTCCTCCACGCTGGTGTGGGTGGCCGGCACAGCCGAGCCATGCTCGTTCCTCCTCCACCTCTTCCCCAGGATCCGGGTCCCCAGCTCAGCCTGAGATGCACCTCGGCACTGGGAGTACTGGCTGCAGGCTGGTGGGAGCAGCCATGAGGGACATGCTTGGACCTGGATACCTTGGGAGCCTTGTCCGACTCGCCTGGATGTGCCTGTTCTCCGTGCCGGTGAGGGCCAAGCTGGGGCCATGGGGCAGCCTCTGAGCCGCGGCGAGCAGGCTCCATCCTGGCTCCCTCCGGTGTCCCTGCCCATGCCGAGGATGCAGCACACTCTGGTTTGCCAGGGGGATGCAGGTGGTGGGGCAGGAGGCTCTGACCCAGCTCTGGGCTTGCAGCACGGCGGGGCCAAGGTGCTGGAGAAGACCTTTGAGGAGTGGCTGCGGTACCGTGACGAGTGTCTGAGGAGGATGGCGAGCGAGCCCTACCCAGCAGGTACCCGGCCACGCCCAGCTCGCGTCAGACACAGGGTACACAAACCTGGGTCACCCCCCACGAGCAGGAGGACTGACAAGGGTCTCCCTGTCTCGGATGGGATGCCCAGGGCTGGAATGGGCAGGCGGGTGTGGGGGTACCATGGCCCGTTCAGGGTGACCCCAGCCCCCTCAGAGGTGCTGGGATGGCAGGGCTGGATGTGGCCGTGCCAGCAGCATCTGACAATCAGCTCTTTCCCCCTCCCTGCCGTTGGAAGGGCTGTTCTGCAACCGGACGTTCGACATGTATGCCTGCTGGCCTGATGGGAGCCCCGGCACCGCTGTCAACGTCTCCTGCCCCTTCTACCTGCCCTGGTTTGAGAAAGGTGAGGATGCCCTTCTGCCATCCCACTGCTGGGAGCCAGAGCAGAGCCGTGCTGGAGGGGAGAGGCTCTCAGCGTTCCCCTCTGCCTGATGAGGGGGGAGAGAGACCCACAAGCAGATCTGGAGTAAGGGGACACGTGGGGCACGGAGCACGGCCAGCTTATGCCCTGCTCATGCCTGCCCTGGTAGAGGGTCTGTGGGGCTGAGCAGGGTCTGACCCATCATCCCAGGACAGGGGTTTGGGGGAGCCCAAGGGGGACGTGCTGGTGCTCTGTGTCCGCAGTGAAACACGGGCTGGTGAGTCGCAGGTGCGGTGCCGACGGGCAGTGGGTGACGGTGAATGGCAGCCAGCCCTGGAGGGACTACTCACAGTGTGAGGAGGAGATGGAGGTCACGGCTGAGGAGGTGGGACCCTGGCCCGGGCACTGGGCAGGGATGGATGGGCACCCCAAGCCCTGGGCAGTGCTGCCCACCCGTGCTCACGGCTGTGCTCCCCTGCAGGAGGGTGCCCGCAGGCTGATGGTCAGCTTCAAGGTGCTCTACACCGTGGGGTACTCGCTGTCGCTCCTCACCCTCATCTCTGCCCTGCTCGTCCTCACCGTCTTCAGGTGGGAGAGCCGGGGGGGGACACGGTCCTGCCCCTGGTCCCTGCCAGCTGGTGCCAGCTGAGCCCAGGGGTGCCCAGCCTGACCCTGGTGCTCGACAGGAACCTGCGCTGCACCAGGAACTACATCCACGCCAACCTGTTCGCCTCCTTCGGGCTGCGGGCGACCTCGGTGATGGTGAAGGACGCGCTGCTGGAGCGGCGCTGGGGCGTGGAGCTGGTCAGGGTGGCCGACTGGGAGGCTCTGCTGAGCCACGAGGCGAGTGCTGCCCCGGGGGGACCCCAGTCAGTGCTGGGCTGGAGGGGGGGTGGGGATCCTGCCCCTGGGAAGGGCTGAGCAGGGGCTGTCAGTGCCTGTGCACCCGCGCTGGTGGGTGAGCTCTTGGGGTGCTGGTGCTGCCCATGCACCTGAGGGAGGGTCTTGAGGTACCTGTGGATGTGGTAGGCAAGTTCTTGGGTGCTCATACACCCAGTGGACAAGCTTGTGGGGGGCCTGTGCTGCCCATGCCCCTGTGGGTGAGCTCTTGGGGTACCCGTGCACCTGATGAGTGAGCCCTGCACCTGAGAGGTGAGCTCTTGAGGTGACTGTGCACCCAGTGGCTGAGATCTCAGACTGCTCGGGGTGCCTGTGCAGCAGGATGAGCTCTCAGGGTGCCCACACACCCTCTGGGTGAGCCCAAGGGTACCCGTGCCCCTGTGGGTGAGCTGCTGGGGTGCCTGTGCTCCCACGGGTGGGCTCAGGGGTGCCCCTGCCCTTGTGGGTGGGCACACAGCCAGCCCCACGGTGTCTCTCCTGTGGCAGGCGGCGCTGGGGTGCCGGGTGGCGCAGGTGCTGATGCAGTACTGCATCCTGGCCAACCACTACTGGTTCCTGGTGGAAGCCATCTACCTCTACAAGCTGCTCATCGGGGCCGTGTTCTCCGAGAAGAATTACTACAGGCTCTACCTCTACCTGGGCTGGGGTAGGGGCCACCTGAGTGTGCGGTGGGGAGGGCACAGCACCCAGTGCTGGGGGGCACCACGGTCCAAACCAGCCCCGGGAGGGTGAGGGCTGGGGGCCCTGCTGACCCTGGGTGTCCCCACGGTGCCCCTGCCCTGGGACTGGTTTCTAATCTCAGGAGGGTGCTTGGTTTTACAGGGTTTGCTGTGTAACTTGCAGGGACCCCCGTGGTGTTCGTGGTGCCCTGGATGGCCGCCAAGTACTTGAAGGAGAACGCAGAGTGAGTGGGGATGGATTGGGGGTTCCCCCGGGGTGCTCAGCCCCAGGCTGGGACTGCACAGAGGCTGCTGAGGGTCCCTGAGCCACCTGGCTGGGGCTGGCAAGCTTCTGGCCTCATCCTGCCCCCCTGGCACGGGCTGATGGTGCTGCTCTCCGTGTCTCCCCGGGCAGGTGCTGGGCACTGAACGAGAACATGGCTTACTGGTGGATCATCCGCATCCCCATCCTGCTCGCCTCCCTGGTAGGGGACACCTGCTACCCCTGTGCCTTTTTGGGCAACAGCAGCCCAGCCCTGGGCAGGGCTGTGATCCCTTGGGGAAGCTCCCAGCAGAGTGCAGGAAGGTGGATTGGCCTCCAAGGATCAGTGGAATGGACACGGGGTTGTTGTTTTAAGAGCAAATTGCCAACCCCCAGGCTCCGTGCAGGAAGGAGGGTGTTTGACTCCAGAGGAAGGGGCTGGCTGGGGGTGGTCCCTGCTGCTTCCTAGTCAGGATTTTGGGACGGCAGGAAGGGAGGAAGGGCAGCAGCAGCCTTGGCAGCACAGGGTGTGTCATCTGCTGCAGGCCCTGAGGGTGCAGGTGCCCTGAGGGGCAGGGTGGGCTGCGAGGGGTGGGGGTGCTGGGCTCTGTGTGCCCCTGCACTGTCTCCCCCTCCCCAGATCAACCTGCTCATTTTCATGCGGATCCTCAAGGTGATCCTGGCCAAGCTCCGAGCCAACCAGAAGGGCTACGCTGACTACAAGCTGCGGTGAGCTGGGAAGGAGGGAGGGGGTGGCCACTCGTGGGTCATCCCTGGTCCTGGGTAACACCACATCCACTCCCCATCCATCCCCACCCTGCTCCTCCACCCTTCACGTCCTTAAATGACCCCCCTGACTTTAACTAGGAGATTTAGGGTCCCCTTACACTCTTCCAGGCTGGCCAAAGCCACCCTCACCCTCATCCCCCTCTTCGGTATCCACGAGGTTGTCTTCATCTTCGCCACTGACGAGCAAACCACGGGCATCCTGCGCTACATCAAGGTGTTCTTCACCCTCTTCCTCAACTCCTTCCAGGTGAGGCAGGAGTGTGACACGTCCTTGTTCTGAGCACATCATGGAGCGAGAACTGGGGGGGTCTCTACCAGCTTGCTCTCCCTGTGTTGCCTCCATGGGGTGGGGGACACCATCCCTCCCACCCTCTGCCCCGGTGTTGATGATGATGATGGTGCTTCCTGTGCTCTCTGAAGCAGTGGCACCTCAGCCCTAAAAGCACCCAGAAATGGTCTGGGGGGAGTTTAAGCCCGTGCCAGCCCCAGGGGAGGGATGGCAGTGGGGGCTCACTCCCTGCTCTCTCCCCAGGGTTTCCTGGTGGCCGTGCTGTACTGCTTTGCCAACAAGGAGGTAGGTACCTGCCACAGCATCTCCTGCCCGCCTCTCCCATCCCATCCTGTGCCTGCAGGGAGGGCGTGGCCAGGGACAAGCCCCCATTCTCCCCTCCGTGTCAGGTGAAGTCTGAGATGAAGAAGAAGTGGCAGCTGTGGAAGCTCGAGTACCCGGTGCTCTGCTGTGCCCAGTGATGCAGAGGCTGCCCCGCAGAGCCCGGGCAGAGGGGCTGCTGCCCACGATGGCCACGAGGGCCCAGCTGCAGGGTGGGGGGCTGTGGGAAGCTGCGCTGGGCAGTGCCCACGCTGGGACCAGCGTCTGGCTGTGCCACGCTGGAGCTGCTGGAAGGGACACCCCTCCACTGTGGTCCGAGGGGGAGATGGGCACCCCAGACACTGCCAGGCATCGCTGCCCCCTTGGGGGCCTCACCTTGCCTGGGCTTGGGGGCTGCGTGGGCAGCACCTGCTGCTTCCCACCACCACCTGTGCACCATCAGCAACCCCTGCCAGCGCCCACCAGCCGTGCCAGGGGAACTCCCTGTCCACTCACACCCACCCAGGCACACGTGCTGAGGGGACCCTCAGCAGTGGGAATGGGAGGCTTTGTTCAGCCTGGCACTGCCCAAACCCTCCTGCTGCACCAAAACATCAGGACAGGCATCCCTGTCCCCGCTCCTTGTCCTACCCAAGGACCATCTCCCCAATCCCCTGACAGCTCCCAGACATCCACAGTCATCTTGTAAAGCTCTTCAGAGTGAGGTGCTGCTTCTGCCCCTTCTCTCCATCCTCGTGGACACAGAACGTGGCTCCAGCGCCCACCCCCCTCCTTGCTGAGCAGAGCCAAGGATGGAGCCTCAAAGTCACAAGGGAGTAAAGGATTTGAGAGTATCAGCTTGCTGGAGCTGGAGCCAAGCCCAACCTTCTGCATCCCAGGTCCAGCTCCCAGCCCAACCACCCCCTCCTCTGCTGGGGGAGAGCTGGGCAGGCCCAGGCAGGAGCCACGCTCGGCTCAGGAACTGTTTTGGTGGCAAAAGGCTGAGAGTCAGGTCAGGGAGTTTGCTTTCCAGCAAGGTGCCAGAGCATCAGCCCACGCTCTCCAAGCAGCCTGGGAAGCCCAGGAAGCTCAGGAGCACTGACACCTCTGCCTTGGCAAGGATCTGAGGTGGATTGGTTTGAGCAGGGCTGCATGTGCCTGGCTCCCAGCTCCTGTCCTGATGCTGTGTTCTCCTGGAAGAGCCAGGAGCAGCTGCAGTCACCACCATCACCTTGGGTCCTTGCTGTCACCCTCAGGAGCAGCACAGACGTGCTCCCCAGTACTTGCTCCTAACCAGGTTCCTTCCTTTCTCTTGCAAAAGGCCCCTCCAGGCTGGAGGAAGCAGCTGGGGCTCTCCAGCACAGGGACACAGAAGGTTCTCCAGCTCCTGCCCCTTCCCTGACAGGCTGGGGGAGCCTCTGGAGTGTCTCATGGAGAGGCTGTGCCAGGCTGGAGTCACACAGGAGTTGTCCTGGATTGCTGTAGCCCCCGTGAGACCATTTTACACATTAACTCTCTCCTCCGATGTAAATAAATGTTTATTTTTCAACAAGCAGAGCCTGCTGCTTCTGTCTGCTCCGAGGGAGGGACACAGCTCTTGAATCCCAGAATGATTTAAGTTGGAAGGGACCTTAAAGACCATCTTGTTCCACCTCCTGCCATGGGCAGGGACACCTTCCACCAGCCCAGGTTGCTCCAAGCCCCGTCCAACCTGGCCTTGGACACTTCAGGGATGGGGCAGCCAGTCCAGCAGCTCCACAGGTGCTGAGTTGCTGCTCTTTGGTGGGTGCTTTGGGGTCCCAATGGATTCCCCCATCCCCCACCCAGGTAGTGCTGCAAGGATGGCCCCTCTGAGAGGAGCCAGGCAGGGCTGGGAAGCCAGAGATGAGGCACTCCCAGTGCCTGCAACCACCTGGGAGAGGAAGCTGGAAAGCACTGTATGTGTTACCCACTGCCCTAAACAGATCAGGGAGCTAATTCATGATTCCACAATCCATCTCCCTCCAGAGAAACCCACACGCCACAAACAGGTTCTGAGTTTTTATTCTTTTATCCCAAGTTAGCAATTACTCTTCTCCTCACACAGCTTGCCTTAGGGTAGCACCAGGCTCCCTGCTGCCTGCACAGCCCCCCTGGCAGCAAGGAATGCTGCTTAACATCCTCCATTTCAGGAATTGCCTCCTCAGGGAAACACTCTCGTAGAAAATTCCCAGCCCCGTGTCCCCCTTGTCTGCTTTCACACCCCTTGGAGCCTTTACACCTGGGCTCCTGCAGCACCTTTCCTGGGGCCTCTCCTTTTCCTTCCCTCACAGCCTGCCCAATCTTCCCCCTTTTCCCAGGCTCCCAAGCACTGCAGTCTAGTGGAGGTACCATCTGAACCCCTCCAAACCCATTTTTTCCACCCTAAGACTGAGCAAAGCCAGACCTAAATGTGTGTAGTCTCCATCCAGCCGTGTCCTGCAAAGCCCACCCAGTTCTGAAGGCACTGCTGAGCCAGAGCTTCCCTTGCTCTCCAGGGGCTCCCAGGCCCTTTCCCTGAGGGTTTTTTTGAGGTCTTTTTGCCTTAAATTCAAAGGACACAGCACTGATAGCATGGCTGGAGGCACTGCCAAGGCTAGGGAGGCCCTGGCACTGCCCACCATTCCTCCACTGACAGGGAATGAGAGACAAAGCACAGAATACTCTTCCCAGCACAACCTCCAGAAATTCTGAGGAATTTCCAGGGATGCTGCCTTAGGAGAATTAGCTCCACCTCATCAAAATTCTTCAGGGTGAAGCTCCTGCAGCCTTGTCCTGTACCTGGCACCAGGTGCCACGTGCACTACGGCATTTGCTAAAAAATGAAAAAAACAGTGTGTTGTGGTGAATTTAGAGTCAAACACGAGCAGAGAGCAGCATCCCCAGCACACAGGAGCTGCCAGTGGGGCAGAGGCACATCAGACAGGGCCACACCTGCCTGCTTTTGGCCACTCTCTCAGCTCCCAGAGGCAGGGCCTGTTCCTGCACTGCCTGTCCTTTGAAAATGCCCACCCTGGAATGCCCTGGCAGAACTATTTCACTGAAAGTGGTGAGGACCAAAGCTTTGCACCACAGCTCCAGCTGGGATGTGGTTTCTTGTGCCCATCTCCCATGGGGGACAGAGCTGTCCCTCAGCTCCTGCTCTGCTATCCTGGCATTCTGCAGCTTGCCAGAGGCATGGGAAGCTCAACAATCCCGAGCTCTTCCTTCTCTCTCAGGTACTTCAAGGGGAACATCTGCCCTTGCAGCCACTGCCAGCGCTGGGATCTTGGCATGGACAAACAACAGTCTCTGCTACAAAGCATTTACCACAAAACCAAGCTTTTGGGGATGGAATTAATGTTTAGAGTAGGCAGGAGGGGCATAGCCAGGACCAGGAAGTTATTCTGTACTACCTCCTGCCATACAGAGGGGCTGGGGGAAAGGGGTGCCTTTTAGTCGGGGGGTAACAATTGTTTGCCTCTCTTGTACCCTCTGTTGTTGATATTGTTGCTGTTACTGTTGGTTTTCTTATCTCACTGCTGTTCCCAGTAAATTGTTCTTTACCCTTTGTGCCTCCAGTTCTCCTCTCCATCCCACCACAGGATGGTTGGGAGTGTTTCAGGGGGAGCAGTAAATTGGAGAATTCCATTCCTAAACTACAGCACCTGATCACAAACAACCCCTGAGGAGGGCAAGAATCTGAAGAAAACCAGGGTGGGCTGGCTGAAGGAAGAGGTTTTGAAGCCCAGCTCTGGGATGGCAGCAGAGCAGACATTCCAACTAGGAACAGAGCTTCACTGCAGCTTGAAGAGCCAAACCTTACAACCTTCCCTCACTTCACCCCTCCACAACAACCTGTCTTCCTCGTGGCCTCAGACACATCCTCTGTGCCAATCCACGTGGTGCAGGAGGAGCCAAGGGCAGATTTCAGAGGCGGTGGGGAGGCTGGGATCTAAAAATAGATAATTAATTGATTGCTGTGTGTAACTGTCAGCTTTCTAACACCACACCGCCCTGACCAACAGAAGGGCTGCAGGACTCTTCAGGCAGATAAAATATCTGAGCTTGGAGCTTCTCCTCCTAACCCAAACCTTCCAGTGTGAACAAGGATCCTGGGAGCCCAGACAGCAGTCAGGCCCAGAGTGCTGCTGGTTGTGTCCTCTTCTGCTGTCCCCTGTCCTCCTGTGTTTTCTCTGGTGGCCGAGCCCTCCTGCCAGGCCCCGTGGGCAGTGGTGGCACTCGCAGAGCAGCGGCGTTGCCGGCACGGCGCTCACGCTCCTTCAGCTTCCGGGTGGAACAGTCACCCGACGTCAGTGTCCCTGCAGCACCCCCAAAAACAGGACAGTCACCCCTCTGTGGGACACAGGGAATTAAGGGTTTTCCCATGGGAAAACCAACCAGAGGGCATGTGAGGACTAGTTAAGAGCCCAGCCCTGGTGGTGTGCTGTGAGTGAGCACCGGGATGTGCAGTGAGGGGAGATGTCCCTCAGTGCCACAGCCTGTCCCTGGGGATGATAATTCAGTAATTCCCACTCACCCTCCTGCTTTGTTACGGCTCTGGCCAGCTGGGCTCGCTCTGCCCTGGGGCTTGGAGCCTTTGGAGGTTTTGAGTCACAGTCTGCAGAGCTTTTCCTGAGGACAAACCAAAGGCAAAAATCAGCGTTAGGAACAGGGAATAACAGGCTGCACTCAGCCAACTGCTGTGCTGTCTTCCTGCTGCCTGCTCCCCTGCAGCTTCCAGCATCCATAAAAACAGGGTGTCTCTCTGTCTGTGGCTGGGACAAGTTCCTGTCATCAGGAGGACAGGACACAGGCTTTGGGAACCACTTCCCAAGCAGCTCTGACCACTGGGCAGGAGATGCAGAGGCTATCTCTCAGCCTGGGCCTCTCAGCAGAGGATGAGGCAGAGCCCAAGATCTGCAGGGAGAAAATGCCTGCACCAACTTCAGAGCCTGGAGACTTCCCTGAATGAGGAGGGATTGTTGGGTCCTTCTCAATTACCATTCTAAGCCATCACAAAGCCAGGCCTTCCCTTGGCACAACAGTCCCTTCACCTGCCCAGGGTCCTTCCCTCTTACCCATCTCTTCCACACATTCCTCCAGCACAGCTGACAGCTCAGGCAAGCTCAGGGACTTCAGGGAAGGTGGCCACCCTTCCAGCACTGCAAGCACAGAAACACACAGTTAATCCATCTGCATGCTCTCTGTGACAGGGCAGAGACAAGGGGTAGGTGTTGCTGGGAAGCATCCACACCCAGAGTGGCTCCAGTTTGGAATTCTGAGTTACACAGGAAGAGTGCTGGTACTGCCCATGCCAAACTGAGGGGGTTTGCTGACAATTCTACCACTTTGGAATTTATGTTTTTACACTGTCTGGGTCATATTTAAAAATCTCAGAGATTAGGTGTAGTGGACAGAATTCAGCAGGATCTCTGTCTCACTTTTAAAACAGGAAGAAGCAGGACCACAAAGTCACAGATTGGTTTGGATTGGAAGGGACCTTAAAGACTCCACCCCCTGGAGTGCTCCAACCCCATCCAACTCGGCCTCGACCATTGTCAGGGATGATTTGCTAACTCCTTGCAATAAGGAGCTGCTGACCAGGCCTACTCAGAGGCGTCCAGGTGTTTGCCCCACAAACTGAATGGGACAATCCCCCAAACTGGGACAAGGGAACCAACCACAGCTTCTGATTCAGCCCCTGCTCCAGTACACAGTGCAGTGACACACCTGAGGTGCAGCCAGAGACCCACAAAGCAGGGCTGTCACTGAACACCTGTCTTACAGCTCTGCATTTCTATCCACAAGCACCTGCCAGACCCCTCAACTTCCCACTTGTTGAGAACCAAAAGCTGCAGTTCAACTCCCAACACCCCGAGTGCTAAAGCACTCGGGGTGTTGGGAGTTGAACTGCAGCTTCCCCTGAGCACATTTCACATTCAGTGCGAGGGTTTGGCTCCTCATCCATTTCCAACTCGCTGACTTCACCCTTTCATCAAGGAAAGACAAGCGTGGGGCTGGCTGGCTCTGGGGCCTCCTGCTGCCCCCTCCTTGCCCCCCTCTCTGCAGCTGCAGGTGTTCCTCACCTGGGCGCTCGCCGGGCCGCCGACTCTCCCCGGTGTCCAGCGCGGTGCTGCCCACGCGCTCCGGAACGAGCCGGGAGGACAGCTCTGCCTGACAGCTCCTGCCAAACAGGACACAGCCCATCAGCAGGACACAGGGACTCTCCTGGGAACATGGGTCTGTGCCTTATCTCCACCCACAGCAATCTCTGCCTCACTCAGAGAGGAGCTGAGGGGGGACTGGGGTGAGCAGGAGGAAGCCCAAGCCAAGGGCTGTGCCTGGTTGGTGTGAGAATCAAGACCGATCCAAGGTTTTTGATGGGCGAAGGAAGTGACCTCAGGACAGGCAGCAGACAGGCACAGAAGTTCTCTGGCTGTCATCACCATCCCATGGATTCAAGCAGTGTATCCTCAGAGCATGGCAAGGCCCTTCTACCAGGCAGCCTCAGCTCCTCAGTCAGGGAAAAAGCCAAGCTCTTCCTCTTGCAGGTGGGAATATTGCTCTGCTGTCCTTCTGGATCCAATCCCAGCTCAGTGAGCACACTCTGCTGGGCTACAGTTCATAAACAGCAGGATTAATGCCACCTTCAAGGATGTACCTGTTCTATCAGTGGACAGAACAGGGCCTGTGACAGGAGTCCACCACAAAGGCAATAAAAAAGTGTGTCAGGAGGTGGGGGTGAATGGACAGGGCAGGATTTTCTGCTGGGCGTCAGACTTGCAAGGAAAGTGTTCTTCACTAGCAGGGTGAGTCCTCTGAGAGGGTTTGGAAGTTCACTCCTTCCTGCATTCACCTGATCACCCTGGGTAAGCACAAAGCCCTCAGCCTTTTGGTTCCTTCGAGTTGAAACAGGAGCACCCAGCACCCCCAAGAAGTCAGGCCACTTACAGCTCAAACATCTGACTAGGGCTTCACATCTGCTCCCATGGCTGTGGCTTTCCACTAGGGAAAGTCAGGCAGGATCCAAAACGGGTTCAGGTTTCATTCCAGGTGAGCTCTCCTGCCTTACCCTAAACTTCACCTGTAGGACTGCCAATACGACCCCAAATCCCATTTCCTGGTAACCTCAGTGTCATTTCCTGGGAATCACTCACTTGATCTGATCCAGCAGGACTCCAGCATCCTTGGTGATGGCCTGAGCCTCTCTGAGCTGGCACTGGATGGCATTCCAGGTCTCATCCCGCTCCATCAAGCAGCTCTCAGCCACTGCACGCAGCTTCTGCTCCTGGCACACCTGGCCCTTCATCACCTCCACCTCCTCACACCTCTGCAGCAGAGCAGAACAGGGGGTTAGCCTGGGATTACTGCACATCACTCATTCCTGCTACTCTGGCATGGCTCTGAAGTCATTTGAATGGCTTAGGCAACCAGATGGTTCCTTTCCAGCGGGAAAGGAGGCTGGATAAGGCTTGTACACTGAGAACAGGTTCTCTCCATAGCAAGCCCAGCCCCAAAATTACAATTCCGCCTTCCTCTCCATTTACAAATATATTCATTAGGGCAAATTTCCCAAACCAACACACTGATGGCTGCACAACTTCACCATAAAAATGACATTGCTCGAAAAGAGTAGGGATTCATTTCCTGCTCCTGGTTCCCATAGTTCTCAGCTGGGGGGGAAACAGACACAAAGGCTTCACGAACACAGAGCACAGAGGATAAGGAGAATCAGAGGAAACAGCCTGAAGTTATGCCAGGGGAGGTTTTGGTTGGATATTAGAAAAAGATTCTTGCCCCCAGAGGGTGGTTGGCACTGAACAGGTTCCCCAGGGCAGTGGTCACAGCCCCAAGGCTGCCAGAGTTCAAGAAGCATTTGGACAGTGCTCTCAGGGACAGGGTGGGATTGTTGGGGTGTCCTGTACAGGAGCAGGAGTTGGACTCGGTGATCCTGATGGGTCCCTTCCAACTCAGCACATTCCATGAGCTGCTAAGCTGTACCTGTGCTGTTACCTGACCTACCCCACACCAAGCGTGTCCCCTGAAAGCCCTGGCCCGGGGTAAGGGAAAGGACATCAGAGGCACAACATAAAAACACACCAACGTGTGTTTGCAGCGTGTGAGGCCCTGAGCAGCTCCCAGCAGGCTCACCTTGTGCAGCTGAATGGCCAGTTCCTGCATCTCAGCCTCCAGCCGGTCGGCATAGGCCAGCTCCAGCGCGTCGCTGGGCGGCCGGGCACTGCTGTGCCAGCGCGCGATGGCTGACGTCATCTTCCTCTTGGGCCCAAACAGCCTGGGGGACAGGGGAAACACGCAGGCATCAGGCCCTGCACCATCTCTCTAGGCCAAAAGGGAGACCTCATTACAGTTACAACTTCCTCGTGAGGGGAAGAGGAGGGGGAGGCACTGATCCCTCCTCTGTGGGGACCAGGGATGGGACTTGAGGGCATGGCCTGGAGTTGTGTCAGGGGAGGTTTAGGTTGGACATCAGAATGAGGTTCTTCACCCAGACAGTGGTTGGTCACTGGAACCAGCTCCCCAGGGCAGTGGTCACAGCACCAAGGCTGAGTTCAGGGAGTGTTTGGATGATACTCTCAGGCATGTGTGTGACTCCTGGGGATGGTCCTGGGCTTGAGGAGCCCCTTCCAACGTGGCATATTCTGTGAGCGGCAGGAGTGTGCTACAGCCAAGAACTGGGGGGTATCAAAAGGGAGTGGAGGCAGCCAGAAGAGCAGCACTCACTAGCTGAACTTTCCTGACCAGGTTTGTAAGGGGTGAGATGAGAACACCATGACAAACACTCACGTGATGCCAATTTCCTTCAGATCACTCTCTGTCAGGGTCAGGAAGATCCGCAGGTCAACGTCTTGCTCCTCAAACACTTGCAGATACTTCAGGCACCCAATTTGCTCAAGGAATGTTGCCAGGTCCTGCAGCCCATCCAAAACAAACTTATTTATACCCTCACAAACAAAAAGTATTACCATTTCTCTCAATCATAAATATCTGCTTCCTCATGTTGCTGTAACACCTTCCTGGGCTGCAGCAGCAACCACAACTTCCCCTGGTTCCCTGCCCTTTTCCACAGTCACATAACCAGGCAGGATTGGACTCTCTGCTGCAGCCATGGCCTCTTCTTGCTAGAGAAAAATGACACACCAACATCTACCCCAGCCCACATCGCTGCTAGGTTTGGTAGCACACCCACAGGCCTGTAAGGTCTAGAAAACCCCTCCAAGCAAAAGCAACACCTAAATAAACAATTATCTGTACGAGAAATTGCTGTTTGGCAAGCACTGAAGTTTGGGCAGAGGTTTGGAATCAAAGGTGTTTTGGTGACAACTTCCCTTTTATCCAAGAGAGCAGCTTAGGCAACGTTGGAAAAGCCTCCCACACCTGTGAGAGTGACAGAGGCTGTGTGACTGACTGTGTGCAGTTACCTGGGGCCCTGTGTAGGCAGGGGGCTCAGGAAGGACCACATGCTGACCAGAGCCCCCAGCCTTCCCTGAGCAGTGGCTCCACTGGCTGTCACTGTTGCTGTAGCGGTTCTTGACCTTAAAGCTCTTGGCTTGTTTCCGACTTGGGGGACTGTTTGCATGGTCAGAGTCCTGGAAAAGAAACAAAACACCCGCAAAAGCCCAAGGATGAGTGTGCAAAGATGTCAGGATCACTAGTACAGACTCCTTCAAGCCCTAAGGGCACTTCTATACATCAGCTCCAGAGCTGCCTTGAACCATGTGAGCTGTGAGTTTAAACCATGGAATAACCTCCAACCTCTTCCCCTTCCTTGGTTTTCTTGTCCCTGTATTAGCCCCTTTCCTCACCTCCCATGGAAGTAGAGTCACAGCAGGCTGTGTAAGGGTGACAGCACTGCCAAGCTGAAGGCAGAGAAGGGATAACTGAAGGCACTACCTCATTGCTTTCCAAGGAGCCTTCACTGCTGACTCCCAGGGCTCTGGTCAGGCATTCGCTGCTGCTGCTGCTGCTCCTGATGGTTCCCAAGTTGTTGTTGGAGAAAACATTATCCTCTGTAAAGGAATAGGGAAAAAATGTTTAAGGTCAGCTTCAACTTCCTACATTCTGTTTTTGATACACAGTTGCCAGCAGAACCTCCTGGAGGTGTAAGGGAAGGAGAAACCCAGAGCAAGGCTTCATATGCATCACCCATCATACAAGACAACCCTGAGAGAGAAATATCACATCTGATCCCAGATGTTAATCTTTCCCCAAGTCTGTTTAGTACCACAGACACCACTGGACACAGCTTTGCTCCACCTCCTTCACACCCTCCTTCAGATCATTTGTACACATTGATGAGATCACCACGCTGAGCTTTGTCTGCTGTAGCCAAACCATCCCAGCTTTCTCAGCCTTCCCTCAGGAGAGATGCTCCAATTGCAACATCTTAGTGGCAAAAGAACACGCAAGCCAAGGGCTGGACTCCCATCCATGTGTGCACTGCAAGCTGGACCCTTTTCTTAGACAGTGACCTACCCCGGCTGCTGCTGCTCTCCACATCCTGCTCATTGATGGGAGAGGTGACGTCCCGGTTCCGGATGTCCCCTCCTTCACAGCTGCCATCGTCACTGAAGGTGACATAGCCCTGAGGGGGCACCTGCTCTGTGTGCAAGAGGAAGGGAGAACACGCTAAGATTAGGATACAGGTTAGCAGGGAGGCTCCAGCAGAAAATACAACCACTGAGGGATTTCAAAACAAGAGACTCTCTTCTCAACTGGAAGGTTTCATTCTAAAAGGCACAGAGAAAACCTGAGAAATGCAGTTCCCTCACACAACCCCCACAGCAGCTGTACTTCCATAGCTGCACTGAAAAGAAGTCAGAGGAAACAGCCTCATAACAGAGATGCACCTTAAATAGCAGTTTTCAGCATTTCTTCACACCCAAATTTTATCAAAGGGCAAAAGCACCTGCTTAATAGAGCAAGGTGCCAACTGTGTCCCATCCCCAGCCCAGCCCACCCTGCAAAACCAACCCCTCTGCAACTGTGCTAGAACACCAGGAGCATCCCACTGTCATTTAAGAAGCTCACAGTATCATTTGATACAGACAGTGCCTGTGGGACAATACATATCTGGTTTTGAGAGAATGAACTGATCTTTGAACATCCTTTTGAAGTCCATATCCTTTGCTATTTCAACCAGGTAATCAACCTGACAAATAGCTGTGACACACACAGGAACACAAACTTTACACCACTGCATCCAGGGATTGAAGCCTGACTTGGTATTGTCTCTCTCTTGGTCTATTGCAAAGGTTTTGTAATCTCATTTTTAGCAGCATTTCAAGCATCAGGGAAGGCAAAAAACTGACAGGTCCAGAAGCAGAGAGTTCACTTTCATGATCAGTGATTTCCTGGCCTGTGTGACCAGCTCTGTCAGCAGCTTGAGAAGGACTCCAACTTTTGAGCCTGCCTCAAAAAGGGAAGCTGGGAGGGGAGCAGTCATTGAGGTAGGAACAGGGAAGTGTCCCCCTCATCAATATCCAGCCTTGACAAAAGAATTCAAGGGGGTTTCTTTCTAAACCAGAGACTGGACAGTTTTGTATGATGGTGTTCACTACCTCTGTTCTGTACACACATGAACCCCAAACGAAGAGAAAAACAATTGCTAGCCCAGAAAAACCTCAGAGGACTCTCAGTCAGGCTCCTGACTCCTCTCACCATAGCAAGACAGCTTCTTGCAGCCCATCCCAACAGCTGTGATCTTTGCCAAAGCCTGGGGCCCGTCATGGATGCTGGGACCCTTCATCCTACGAGCAGGTCTCTGTCTCTGGGGAGCAGAACATGATTCATCTGAGGAACTCAGCTCTTCGTATTTTCCTACAGTTCAAACACATGTTGTTAGCAGCACAGTAATTTACCTGCTTTAGTTGCTACCCATCCTAAAAATGCAGTGGAAAGCAAAAGGAAAATGTTAAAGAGGGAGGGTGAAACAACTAAACTAGGTCAGAAAAGGGATAGCAGACAAAAGTTAATGGATTCATGGCTCTTCCATCCTCAGAAATGCTGGAATTTCCAGCATAGAGCAACTAGCACTACCCCATACACACAGTAATATGCTTTGGAAACATCAAACACCTCCCTTGAGGTTCCATCTTAAAATGAACAAGGTAAAACATCTGTTACCTGGACCCCTGCAGAAGACCTTGGGCACTGGGGCTGCATGCAAATCTATCAGTCCCACAATCTTTGGATGTCCATACTTCATGGCCAGTGTCCGTGCTGTGGCTCCAGTGTTATCTCTGACATCTGCCTTCACTCCCTGGAGAAAAAACACCAGTTTAAATCCACAAAGCAGAGGGCACTGTATAAAAAAACCCCAGGATTGTCTTGGTTCCTCCATCAGAAATACAGGCTCACCTTTGACAGACAGTTCAAGCTCCACTAATATATTGATGCCTTTCTAGTTATCCACAGTGTCCCCAGTGTCCCTGAATGCCAAATAGCCCAGGTACATGGATTTTGTGCATGGGGAACTTGTTTATCTGGGAAGTGTTTTGTATTGCTACCTCCTTCTGGTGGACAACTTAAATGGGATGTTAAAACCAAATTGTTTAAGAGGCATGCATGCTAATAAAGCTTTTGGAGGCAGAAGATGCCCACTAGCCTGAGCATGCAAGCCTGTACACACAGTAGAAAAATCACAGCTTTAGCTGTTTCCTAATTCGGTCATTATTCAGTTAAATCTGGACAATCAGGCCTCACTCCTGTTCCTGCAAGGCCAGTGTAAAATCACAGTACTAGTCTGCAGAAAACAGAAAGCAATCCTGGAAGTCTGAGGCTTCAGATGTGACTGTCACCAAGGATCAAACATAACACTGCAAAAAAGGCTGGTGTCAAACTTGTGGTTCTTCCTCTGAGGGCTGGAGGCAGAGACTTTGAGCTTTACAGACAACTGTCATGACACTCACGTGATTGAGAAGGTACTGAACAATTATCTCATGGCCAGAAGCAGCTGCTTCCATCAGAGGTGTGTATCCATACACTGGCTCCCTGCAGAGAGAACACACACACGGACCAGGATAATCACAGCTGAACTGTGCTGCAGTTACTGCCATACCCCAACACAACATCTCCATCCCTCCACCTTTGCTGGTCATAAACTCTATCAAACACTGGCTCTTCTACTGCACTCCATTCTATCCCAGAAAAAACTCCCCAGGGGGATTCAGTGTTACTTGACTGGCTGCACAGCAACAAATCCAGCTGCAGATCTGCCTTCCAGAGGCAAAATCAGTTTTACAGGAGCTAATAAAGCAAGAACAGCTTGTTTAAACGTACAGCAGTTCCCAAGGCACGGGAATGCACTGCACACTTCAAAAATCAAACTGCACTCTGAGTATACAGAAAATTCAACAGGGAGACTTGCAAAGCGCACTTGTGTTCAGAAGGCATTGCACCTTCTGCTTTCAGAGTTCTGCTCATAATTAAACAAGCAGTAAATATAATTTCTCTTGATCTTAGTAATAAATAAACAGTGACAACATGGGCAGACCACCATTCAGTGTACAGTTTGTCCTTGTGTCAGCTGTGCCACATGTCCTAAGGTACAGGGGAAGACAAAAGCAGGTGTCTGTGTTGGAGTATGTTTATGTGCCCACTGTTGCTTTCACATCTGAAGGAGAAATGACAATAAAATGACAGATTCCTCCTTACTTGCAGTTGGCGTTTGCTCCATTCTCCAGTAAGAACTTGACCATCTGCTGGTGCCCAGCGCTGGTGCAGTGGAACAAGGCAGTCCAGCCATGAATGTCCTTCATCTCCAGCTCTGCACCTTGCTTCAAGAGAAGAGACAATGTCCTTTACTGCACCCCCTCTGCTCGGGCTTTTACTTCCCCTCTGTGCTGGGACACCAAGAGTTTAAATCCCTGCACGAAGCTGAACTCACAACAGAACATTTAAACCACGTGCTGTGGCTCTACCTGTTGGTTATGGGATACACACCTGTAGAAGGAAGTAAGCAACACTCTCGTTCCCACAGCTGGAGGCCAGCATGAGTGGGGTCTGGCCTTCTGGGGTTGGGATGTTCACGTTCACTCCGGCTTCCAGCAGCAGGTGCACGATGTTGTCGTGGCCGATGTAGGAGGCATACATCAGTGGAGTCCAGCCCCCACAGTTCCTCTGGTTTAAATCCAGGTCTCCACTAAATAACAAAAGGAAAGAAGTCAGATGGACTACTGGGGTTGAGCTGTAGGTCACAGTCAGCTTCTCTTGCTACCATCACTGCACTGAAAAAAATTCTAGCACTGAAGCCTGCATGGAATTCCTTCCAGCTCTAGCACAACTTCCACCAAAGCACAGAATCATGGAGCAGTTTGGGTTGGAAGGGACCTTAAAGACCATCTTGTTCCACCCCCCTGCCATGGGCAGGGACACCTTCTGCTAACTCACTAAGGAAATAATCTTTATCAGCAGACTTGCCCCTGAAACTTTGTGCCCCAGCAGCCTTTGGCAGTTGCAGGGACGTGTCCCTGGTGCGCTGACCGGGGTGGCACCGGCGAGAAGCACACCTGGCACAGGTAAACCCCAGAGCTGTGCCCGCCCCAGCCCCTCTCACCGCTGAATGCACTCCTGCACCACTTCATACTGCCCGACGGACGAGGCCGTGTGCAAGTCCAGAGGGACGTCCAGCTCCTCCCGGCACATCATCCCGGCCCCGTGCCACATGGACAGGCTGCGGCTCAGCAGCTCCGACTCGCTGGCTTCGTCACTCAGCTCCGACATCCCGCCCTCAGGAACCAAAGCAAAGCACAACACTGAGCTCCTGACCCCCGTTTTCCATCCAACAAGGCATCACCCGCTGGAGCTGCAGCTCCAAGGTGCCACAGGCTCAGCTCAGAGCTGTGGTGGTTCCAATTCCTACCTCTGCTCTGATCCACTCCTCAGCCCCAGGCGGTAACAGCTGCTGAGAAGATTTTGCTGGAAGTTCTCTCTTGCTGCAGGGGACTCGGGGATTCAAATACACTGGAAAAATAAAAGGCAGTAATGCTAAACTGCACATCTTTCAAATACTGTATTAAGATTTCGGAAGCACTGGCTTTATTTCCTTCCCTTCTAATCCGAACATGCCCAAGGCAGCTCATCAAGAGAAGACTAAACACCTATTTAAGATGCTTAGTGTATACAAAAGCGTGTAATTCTTGCTCTGCATGTTTTATAATGCAGAGAGAGAATTAAGAATGCACGTGTCAGACATTCCTGGGTTTTTTTCCAACTCTTACATTACAGGATGGCCCTGCTTAAATTAAGACACAGTCACTAATAATGACAACTGCCCACTGCTCCTGAAAGTGGTTCATGTCACCTAAACAGGGTTCACACTTCACTATCATCAGGCTGTAAGAATGCTTGTACCACTTATTGTTTCAGCTCTTCAGGTGCAACCCAGCCCTATCTGTGTGAATCCTGGAAACTGCTGAAACACTGGGAGCAGCAGCAGCTGCCCATTCACTGTGGGAGCATGCCCAGCGTTCTGCAGACACAACTTAATTACACAGTGCCTCCAGTTCCAGCACTACCTGCAAGGTTTATTCCCAGCCTTAGGGAGCAATCACAGATTAATCACTATAACCACTCACAGGAGTGCTCCTGTTTGGCACTCTGTAAAGAGCTGCTCAGCACAGCTGCATCCATCAGCTGAGGCCCTTCAGCTGCAGCTCCAGGCACGGAATCCTGGAATGCTCCAGGTTGGAAGGGACCACTGGAAATCATCTCACCCAACCTCCCTGCTCAAGCAGGGTCTCCCTGAGCACATTGCTCAGGGCTGTGTCCAGGTGGGTTTGGAATATTTGCAGGGAAGGAGATTCTACGACCTCTCTGGGCAGCTTGTTCCACTCAATCCCATGGGAAGTGCTTTCCCCTCCCTGCAGTGTCATTGCCCACCATGCAGCATTTCTGGGGTTTGCTTGGTCCCACTACATAATCTGCTGGGCGGCTAAGCCAACATAAAGAAGTCTTTCCTCTTCCTGATAATTTCTTGACAATTTAATTCCTCAGATTGATTCATTCTGGGGTCAGGCAAATGCCAAACCTGGCATTGGTGAGGAATAAAAGAGAGCAGAAACAGGCTTTCCAGGGGCAGCTGCTCTTTAGATTCCCTCAGTGGCAAGTTTTCACACCCATACTTATATTTTCTGATCAGCTGTGAGTCTTTGTCTTGGAAACACCAGATCCTTTTCTTACAACATAAGAAAGCACCTTTAATTCCTACCTCTTCACTCCCCACTTGGACCCTTTCTCTCACACCTTCCTTTTCTTCCCCTCCTTCTCCTTTGGCTTGTTAAGACTAAAAAAGCACCATCTATTCTACTTAATCAGCTGGTGACAAATGTTCCCTTCCTTAAGATACCTGCAAAAGCACTTATTTTACTTAATAGCAGCTGTTTGTATTACAGTGGGCAAACCAGAGCTCTCAGGCAAGAGCAGGGCAGAGCACAAATGGAAGGCCTGAACACCCCAAAATCAAAATACAAGTAGACAGGAGTGGATTTAAGTGGATTGTAAAGAGGAAGATAGAAATGTTTCTTACTACAACAGATTAAAGCTGCTCCTGGAAGGCAAAAAGGCATGTGAAAGGAGGGAAAACCCAGGGCAGTTTGTAGAAGCACATTCAGATGCAAGTGAAGCTCATTGTCTCTGCAGCCCTGCTTATTAACTGGATACATTAATTAGAAACCACACAGGTGTTTGGTGTTTGTCAGAATCAGCCCCACTCAGGTACAAGTTACCAACACAACCCTGGGGAGGTGATCACAGTCCACAAGACAATCCTGACAGGACAGACAGGTTATGCTGGACTTCAGAATATTCAAGGCACTCAGACTCACTCCCACCACCACCATGCTCTGCTTTTTTATAACTCTCAGATTTCACCTCAGACTGAACTGGAGCCTGATGTCAGCTCTGTAAACACCTGAGCACAATCTACAGAACAACAGTGATCAGAGCCCTCAGGGCTGAAATGAAAAGACCTGAAGTGAAATGAAATCAGGGTTGCCTGGTCCCAAGAGGAGATGCCTGGAGGGGACATGTGACACAATTGGCTGCTGCAGAGAGCAGGACAGAAATAACCCATTCTTTGTGGCAGGGTGAATATCACGGTGATGATCATATCAAATGGTTTGAGCTGGAAAGGTGCTGTCCCTGGTCATAGAGAGCAGAGGTCAGAGCTGCCCCTCCTGAGGAAGCTGCAGACCCTGATGAGGTCTGACCTCAGTCTCCTCTTCTCCAGCTGAACACACCAAGTGCCCTGAGCTGCTCCTCAGACCCTTCACCGTCCTCACATCCCTCCTTTGGACACTCTCCAATAGCTTTAGAACCTTCTGATATTTCAGCAACCAGAACTGCTCACAGGACTCGAGGTGAGACTACACCAGAGCAGGAACACACTCCACTTCTGCTCCTTAGTTCTATCTCCCCTAAATCCACCGACAACCTATTGGAGGGAGTAAGAAGCCTTGTTACATCCCTGTACAGGTACAAAGAGTTGTTACCAGCTCAGCCACAACAACAAGAGCCAGAACATCTCATCTTTGCACTGCACCATCTGCTGACTGCTGACACACCTCACAGCTGCAGGAACCACATCAGGTTCCAGACGGTAACAGTGTGACAGAAAGTATTCCTGGACGCGTCACACGTGGGTTCAGCGCTACTGTTGAAAAAAACATCAAGTTCTTGATCTTTTAAAGCATGGACTCAGCGATCTGAAGATATTTTTTCCAACCTCACTAATTCTACCACGAGCCCGGCATTCTCGAACACGTTAAAGCACACAACGCAATCTCAGAAAAACGAGATAGGAGGCACGAGAGCACTTCAGGCGCAGCGTTAGGGAGCACATATCCCACGGCAGGGCAGGCGGACACGGCCCCGCCAGGGCTGGGCTCGGGCAGTGCTGGGGTCACTCCACGAGGTGCCTGCGGAGGGCCCAGCGCGGTTGGAGCCGCCAAAGCGGCCTCTCCACGGCCGGTACCGAACGCCCCCCCGGCAAACGGCTCCCAGGCCCGTTCCCCGCGCACCTCCCGCGAGGCCCTGCCGGGAACGCGGCCTCAGCCCCGCGCCCCCCCCGGCTCAGCCAGCGGCTCGGAACCCGCTGAGGCCCCACCGAGACCGGAGAGCGCCGGGGGACCATCTCCGAAGGGCTGCACCCTCCCCGCTAACCCAACCCGGCCCCTCCGCTCCCTCACCTGCCCCGGTGAGCGCCTCGCCGGACCGGGCCCCGCGCGCGCAAGGCATGCTGGGAGCGCCCCGCCCGCCGGGGCCGCGGACCACAACTCCCAAGAGCCCCCGCGGCGCCGGGCGGGGCGAGGGGGTTGGGGCTGGCGGTTGTAGCGGTAGAGAGGAGCTGTGGCAGCCCCGCGATCCGTCGGTGCTGCCGCTCGGCTGTGCCCGCTCGTCCCGACTTGCCGGCGGTTCGCCGTGGCCGCGGCCCGGCCCCCGGGGCGGTGGGTGCTGTGAGTGCGGGGCGGGGAGCGGGGCCGCGTTGCCATGGGGACGGTGCGCGTGCGCCGCGCGGCCGCCATGGCGGGGGGCTGTGAGGGCGGGGGTCCCCCTGGGGTCCCTCAACCCCATCTCTGTCCCCGTCCCCTCGCTGTGACCGGGCTGCGGTGCCTCATCCCCGGCCCCGGGCCCCTGAAAGCAGCCCTGAAACCAAGCTCTGTCTCTCGCCATTGCCCGCGTCTTCTCAGCTGCGCCCTCCCGGCGACGCTGTGGAGGTGGATGTGACAGCGAACGTCGCTTCTGGTGACACGGAAAGGCTCAGGATTTTGTGTTTCAGTTAGAATCATAGAGTCATGAAGGCTGGAAAAGACCTCCGAGATCATCAAGTCCAACCTAAGACCTAATACTGCCATACCCAAGCTCTCCAGAAAGTGCCTGTTGTGGTTATTGCTGACAAGTCTTTGTTTTAAACACTGCTTGCTCGCACTAAAGAGGAGGCATTAGCTGACTGATTGGTCAGATCCAGCGTAACATCCATAACTTTGGGATGCTGACCTCCCAAATAATCACAATTAGTACACCAGGCAGGTTATTTTATCCTCGTGGGACTCCTGTTTTCCTTAACATCCTCTGCTCACTGTCAGAGCACTGTACTCCAGCCATGGGCATTTTCCTCCTCCTTACTTAAATCAAATTCAGGGGTTGTCCCAACAAAACCACTGTGTGGATATGGACTGTTAAGGTATTTACAGAAGCAATTGCAAGTTATAAACATCCCAGGGCATAAGCTGACTTTAACCTCATGTTTTGAGGATTTTTATTACCCATGTCAATGCAAATAACAGTGACATCGCTTGAACAGTTATTTCAGTCCTCAAAAGCTCACAACCTTTGATGATCCATGTGAGTTTTTTTTGACTCTGGGTCTTCTATGATTCTATGAAACTTCTGAACCTTTCTTGCCCCTAAAAAAAGTAATTTACTCTCATGTTTAATTGCCCAGAAAACCATGCAATTGTAGCCTAAAATGTAAAGGTTTTCAGTGAGGATTGATTATCTGACTTGTTAGTACAGCTACATCCCCTGCTGTGTTGTCTCAACTCCTCAAGGAAAGAATCCACTTTAGAAACACTTTTAGAGGTCAAAATCCAAGAACATGCAGACTCTCAACTAATTTTTGTTTAAAAATCCAGTGAAAACAATAGCAAACATAAACCAGTGTTCAAGGCCAGCTTGGACAAGACTTGGAGCAACCTGGGCTGGTGGAAGGTGTCCCTGCCCATGGCAGGGGTGGATGAGATGAGCTTTAAGGTCCCTTCCAACCCAAACCATGCTGGAATTCTGTGATTCTATGATATCTGATCTGTCATTTGAGCAATGGAATGCTAGGGAAATAGGGAAGACAAGTGAAATCCAGCTGAGAGCAGAGGTGTCAGCCTGTCTTTGTTGTGTTCCTTCCCTCTCCATGCAGGCAGAACATGGGAACGTGCTTTAAGAGAACACAGTTAAAGCAGTGTGGCTAAGAACCCCAAAAAGTACTCCATAAATGAGAGGCTCAGCTGCCTCTGGGGTGTGTGTGGTGAGCAGAGCAGAAAGCTCTCGACCCTCTGAACTCAGGTGGGAAGGAACAGCTCCAAAATTGCGGATTTTATCATTCCCTGCTGACAGTGAAAACCCTGGGAGTGTTGAGAATTCCACTGCCCTTGCTGCACATGCTGGGCTCTTGTTTTGCACTGGTGTTACCCCTTGTCCTTTGCTGAGATGCCCTTAAGCTCATCTTGCCTTTGTTTGAAGGGAAGCTGCTCCAATGGCCTCCGAAGGGCAAAGTGAGGATGCAGAACATCCAGCTGAGCCTCCTGCAGCTCCCGTGCAGAGTGACAGGCCATTCCAGTGGGGATCCATCCTGGCTGCAGTCAAAGACCAGCTCCCATCTCTGGACTCCGAGTCCTCCACAGTAAGCACTGAAACCTGCCTTTCTTCCCACACTGCCTCGCAGGAATCTCTCGAAGGCAGGAGCAGGTGACCTTGGGCAGGCATTTCAGAGTGGCTGGTTGCTCTGAAGGGGCTGCCTGTCCTGGCTGTGTAACACATTAATCCACAGCCTTTGGGGTTATCCTCAGTTGTCAGGTAGTCACTGCCATCTCCTCTCGCTGTATTCTCTGGAACCTGCCCCTCTGCTCAGGTGAGAGCCCACCTGCAGTGCTGCCTCCAGCTCCAGGGTTCCCAGCAGAGGGAGGACAGGGACCTGGGGGAGAGAGTCCAGAGGAGGTCACTGAGATGATCAGAGGGATGGAGCAGCTCTGAGGAAAGGCTGAGGGACTTGGGATTGTTCAGCCTGGAGAAAAAAAGGCTCTAGGGAGACCTGAGAGCCCCTCCCAGTGCCCAAAGGGACTCCAAGAGAGCTGGAGAGGGACTTGGGACAAGGGCCTGAAGTACCAGGACAAGGAGAATGGCTTCCCACTGCCAGAGGGCAGGGTTAGGTGGGATATTGGGAAGGAATTTTTCCCTGTGAGGGTGGGGAGGCCCTGGCACAGGCTGCCCAGAGAAGCTGTGGCTGCCCCTGGATCCCTGGAAGTGTCCAAGGCCAGGCTGGACGGGGCTTGGAGCAATGTGGGCTGGTGGAAGGTGTCCCTGCCCATGGCAGGGGGTGGAACAAGATGAGCTTTAAGGTCCCCTCCATCCCAAACCAGTCTGTGACTCACCAGACAGTAAGTATTTCCAGGGAAGAGGAGAGTAGTGGGCATCTTACACATTTCTTCTTAGTTTGTTTAGTCAAAAATTTGGTATGAAAGCAACATCCTGCTGATTTACAGTGAAATGATAATGTTTTATGCTTGGCAGTATCATGCTATTCATTCCACAGTGTACTTGCAGACAGCAGGCCTGTTGGTATGATTTTCTATCTCTGGGGATCCCAGGAAAGTGGTATTCCTGAAGGCTTGGTGATCCACTGGAAAAAAGCATTTGGCAGATATTTCATTCCTGGATTCTGCTTTTTTTTATTTTTTACTGCCTGTGATTCTGCACAAGCCCCGTTGCCTTTTTGTGCTTTGCTTTTACGTGCAAAGAAGGAGAGTGAGAGATCTTGTGTAGAATTCCTCCCTGTTACAACGTTTTTCACTTGCTGGGGCTGGGCCAGCTTGCTCTTGGCTGCTCAGGATCTCTGTTCATGCATCATATTTGCACCATCAGCCTGGTGCAAATAAAAAAGTGCCTTCCACTCTAGTCCAGGATGCCCTGGCACTGACTTTCCTGAGGAGATAATGTGTTTCAAGACTCTATTATTAGTGGCCTTTTGTCCAAATAAAAATATTTTGGTGATTTTCAGACATGTAGAAACTTGAAAAAGTAATTTTGAACACACAAAGGGTATATTTTATTCCATCTTCTTGTGGCTATAAATGGTACAAGGGGAGTCTTGAGGGCAGTGAAGGAAATGCCTCCAAGGGCTCTTTATCACTTATTATTATCATCAATGATCAGAAGCACTGTGATCTAGTGGATAAAGTGTTGACAGAGATACCATGACTTGATTTCTGCAACTGGATGTGTCACTGCCGTGGTGGACAAACCATTTTGCCTCCCTGTATCTCAGTTCCCCTCTTCCTACTCCCTGATTTAGTTATTTAAAACAACCACTGCATTTTAATATGTGTCTATATAGTCTGGATTAAGGCCCAACACTGGAATTATTTGTAGGCTTTCTTGTTGTGTAAGTGTACAAGAAGCTTAAGAAGGAGGAAAAGCTCCACACTCTGGTGCCAAATACCATTGTGACACTCTAAATCACACCCAACATTTCTTTGTACTTACAAAACAACCTCCAGTTTCTCTGCTTCTGTTTAAAAATTCCTGCTGAAGGAACCTGAGACAACCTGTTTGGCATTCAAAAGATCTGGTTGTGTAATCCCTGTCCTGCTGAACCTGCAGTTCCAGTGGTGCACCTTTGTCTGAGCCATTTATGCATCCCAGATCTGTGACCTGAATGTGCTCTGCTCCTGCCTCTGCAAATGGCACTGACAAATGTGTTCTGTGCCCTGAAGTGCTTTCCTTACCCTGATATGCAATTTATTAAGAGGAAAGATGTTCTGCTGGAGTTTTCTTCGTGTTAAGGAAAGTTAATGATACCAGAAAGAACGCTGTGCAGTGAATTCCCGAAAATGCACACTTGCAAGACGAAGGGACGAGCAGGAAAGCTGAGTCCTGACTGCTGAGGAGGTGCTTAATCTGCCCTTGGTGCCCATGTATAAGCATTCATCTCCAGTGCATATCTTATGTTTAGAAAAGGGATTTTCAAAGCTGTTTAAATGCTGACCTACCAAGCCTTCATGGCCCTGCCTGTCCTCAGCTGGGGCTCTCACCCACATGCCCAGCAGCTCTGCTTGAGTTCAGCTCGGGGCCTTCATTCTCCTTCTGAGCTGTGTTGGAGAAGTGTTGGTTTCTGGCTGAGCTGGACTTTCATCTGTGAATTAACTCTCAGGCTTTATCTCTGACCTGCTTCATCATTACAATATTGCCTTATGATGTAGATATTTTACTCAGCTTTGCTGCTACCCCTGCTCTGTCCTGTTTGTTCCTCTTGGGTACTGTGAAACTGGGCTTGGCCTGGTGAGGCCTTGCCTTCCCAGTCATGAGCTCCCCTTCCCTCAGAATCCCAGAATCCCAGAATGATTTGGGTTGGAGGGACATTAAAGCTCATCTCTTTCCAGCCCCCTGCCATGGGGGTTGGAAACCTTCCACGAGGCTGCTCCAAGCCCCGTCCAACCTGGCCTTGGACACTTCCAGGGATCCAGGGGCAGCCACAGCTTCTCTGGGCAACCTGTGCCAGGGCCTCCCCACCCTCACAGGGAGGAATTCCTTCCAATATCCCATCTAGCCCTTGCTTGTGGTTGTAGGAAGCCATTCCCTCTCATCCTGTCACTCCAGGCCCTGGTAAATAGTGAGCAGCTCTGCTCTTGCCTCTCTGGTGGCGAATGAGGTCTTGCACAGAGTCACTCAGGAGTGAGAGAACTTCCCACCGTTCTCCCTGCTCTGCTCAGGGAGATGTTTGTCATCAACCTCCATGGAAATGCAATGTTTTACATGGTTTTTACAACTGTAGCTTGCTCCAGTGTTGGGTGGCTGTGAGACAGCCTGGGGTGGTGGCTGTTGGGCTACTGCACTGTCTAGCGAAGGTGTGACTGCAAAGAAACTTCCTGGCTCTGCACTTCAAGGGGTGACAACAGGGGAGTTTTCACTGCAAACCAGATATTCAGGCAAATATTACAGTCACTTGTTTAATTTCTCTTTTTTTTTTTTTTATTATTGTTTTCAGTCTGATTGTGCGAGTGATGAGGAAGTTTTCATCTTCCAGCGGGAGCTGTCCAACTTAATTCCCGACCTTTCGGAAGAACTGATGATGTTTTCCCTGGAAGACTCCAACGTGCAGGTTGTGACTGTTGTGTGGGGGCTGTGCTGCTCTCACCCCTCTCTTCTGCCTGTCTCCAGTGAGGGCATCTGCTGGTGTTGGACCTGTTTGACTGAACTGTGTGATGGAAAAGCTTAATCCCCAGTACTTTCTCCCACCAGAAAGTAGACCTTTCTTTCTCTTTATACAGTGACTCTTTAAAGTTTTCTCTGTTCTTGAGATTTAGAACTTTTTTTGTCCCATCTCCTGGCAGTTCTTATTGTCCTTTTGCTGTTTGTTTTTCCTGTGCACTAGCAGTGCACACTAACCCTGCGGATTGATGCCTGAAGTTTTCAGGGTTTTAAATTGTTTCAGCTAACATTTGATGTGTCTAGAAAATGAAGAATTATTTAGGACAGTGCAGAAAGGGGGACAAGTATGAAGTTTACTCCCCTTAAACAGCTTTTCTGGGAGAAAATTATTATTTTGCTCCTGCAGTGATGAATTTGTAGAATCCCAGAATGGTTTGGGTTGGAAAGGACTTAAAGGTCATCTTGTTCCAACCCCCTCTGCCATGGGCAGGGACACCTTCCACCAGCCCAGGTTGCTCCAAGCCCCGTCCAACCTGGCCTTGGACACTCCTGGGGCTGGGGCATCCCATCCCTGCAAGATTACCCAGCATGAGAAGCTGGAAGAGGAGCCAGCTGACCCTGCTGTTCCATCATGGGAAGATTAACAGTGTGCTACTTTTCCCCTGTTGTTTATCTTGGTGTGAGAGATGTCCTAGAGTGAGCACATGTAAGGAAAACAAATCTCAAGGATGTTTAGCACTTCCTGAAATTAAAGTTTCTGGAAAGTAAACAGTCCTACTCTTTTCCATGATGGAGGCGGTGTGGGCTGTTTCCATATGGTGTCTAAGTTGGAGCTGTTGTCTTCCAATCACTTTGTTTTGGTTTATTATCTCCTTCTAAAGCTCAGGGAGATATCACTTTCTGCACATGTGTGCTTTTTCTACCTGTAGCAAATCCAGGAAACAGAAAGACAACCATGGGAAATCTGGAACGGAGACCTGGAAAGTTTTGGCTTTCAGGAGGAAACAGATGGTACCCAAATCATTGCAAAAGAAGATGTACAAGTGATTAAAGATGAGACTCCCAACCTTGCCAGCCAGACTGAAGAAATGCCAAACCAAAAGGGGGCTGTTCTTGAAGAGTCTCTTGCAGATTCCAGAGATCACCTTGAAGAGGAAGAACTGGGCAGGAGACAGGCCAGGGAAACAGGGAACTCTTGGCTTAACACAGCGTTGTCTGTGGATGAGCTGTGCAGTGAAAAAGAGAGAAAAGAGCTGACAGAGACAGAGATGCTCTCCCAAGTCATTCTGGAGCCATCCCCAGGCCACCCAGAGCAGGATGTCAAACCTCTTTCCTGTGACATCAACAACAGTCTAGAAAGAATTGCAAAGGGAGAAACCTCCTCAGATGAGCATCTTGGAGAGCTGACCCGTTTGTCATTGCAGGTAAGCGGCGCCAAGAACAAACTTTGGGGGGTGCTGCTCGTGGGGTGAGGGTGCATTGCTTTCAGAACCCTGCTAAGGCTGAAGTGCCAGCTGATGCACACACAGAGGGTATGTGCTCCATAAGTTCCAAAAGCTGTCTCAGAGCTGTCACTGCAAGTCCATGTTGGTGGCAAACCCAGCGGATCACAGCATGACTCGTGGGACTTCAGGACAGCCAACCACAGCATCTGCCCCTGGAAGCGCAGGAAACTCTTCTGCTGCTTCCAGGCAGACTTGGCACTAAAACAGGGAGCTTTCTGGCCTTCCAGTGTCTGGTCTTTCCTCTAATGCTGCAGGTGAGAAGAGAAGGTGGTTAGGATTGTTCCTGAAGTCCTAAATCTCTTCCACCTGAGGCAGGTCCTTAGTTCTGTGGGATGGTTCTCTTCAGTACTATAGGTTTAGGTCTTCCTTTATTGATTTTTGAGTTCATTAGGACTTAATCAGCACAGGGCATGACCTGATATTTCTGTTCAAAGCCTTCCATAGGTCAGAGTACAGACATTTCCTTTCCCTTTCATCTACATTCACAAAATATACTTTTTGATGTTAGAGCTGTTCCAGTACAGGCAAGGAATGCAGCTGCTTGCCTGTGTGGTAAATTGTGCTGCATCATTGGAGGGGATCTTTTTCAAGTGGTTCTGGGTTTAATTCCCATCCCACCTCATCTAAATCAGTTGCTATATTAATTCAGGAGGCATGATTTGCCTTTCAGAACCTATCTGATATCAGCTGATGGTTTTGGTTGGGCACTGAGACCAGGCTAAGTGTGTCCTCACTTTCATTTGGAAGGTGGTTGTTACTTCCCAGCTCAGCAAGGTACTTCGTTTATGTCAAGTTGTTAATACCAGTATACAGTTTCTCCTTGGTTCATATCCGTTCATTTGATTTTTTTTTCCCCTCAAGTTCCTTTCTGTGTTAGAAATGGAATTGTGCAAATCTTAAATTCTTTTCTTCTGGACCCTGTCTGGTACCTTCCCACAGTGCTGTTCCTAGCAGGTTACATGGTAGTTTGATCTTTGCTATTATAATGGTTTGTACTTCAGTACTATTACTGAAAGAGAAGCTTAGTTCTAACTGCATCATAATAAAATAAATGTTTATGTTGTCTTTCTCTTCGGGCTGTTTGATAAAACAGAATCTGTGCTGACCTGTGATGTTCTCAGTTGTCAGTCCTTTCTTGCTGTTCCAGACCAATAAATAATGGCATTTTGGAACCAGTATTAGCTTTGTGTTGGTGAGAGACTTCATCCTGTGACGCTCATCAGGGTTTTATCTTTCATCAGCTGCAGCGTGTAATGACAGAATAGAAGTAGTCAGGGTTCAAGATGTGTGAAGATTTATTGCTCAGGAAGGACTGAGAATCTTCTCTGAAACAAGAGGGGCAGATGACAGAGGTTTTACAAGGTGAAACTGCTGGTTTTGGAATCTGCTTCTGCTTTCTAAAACCTGTGAGTGGTTCTGAGAAATGCATGTTTGTTGTAGCTGTGACATCATTGTCTCGACTGACAGCCCCCTTCCTTTTAATAAACCTTATGAGCGCTTCTAAGTTCTGGTGATGATGTTTCAGATGGATGTGAATATTTTTAATTAAACCTTCAATTTCAACTAATGGGGAAAGCAATCAGTGTTTTAAATGCACGTGGATGTGGCAGTGCAGCCTGGCTCTCATACCTGAGTTAGCAGTGTGAGCGTGCCCTCAGCCAGGTGTGTGGGATTCCTGGCAATGAAATGGGTGATCCCATACTCACTGTGGAATAACAGCTGGGAGATTGCTGATTGTACCTAGAGGAATGGGAATTTACCTCATCTCAGAGAACAGAAAAGCCAGAATTCCTTGTCTTACGAGTGGCAGTGAGAAGTTCTCAGCATTATTCAGGATCAGAATACATGTGCTTGGTCTCGAATCAGGCCATTTTTTAATCTGTTTTCACTGTCTCTGGGGATTTTTTGTAGCCTATTTCAAAAGGGTTCGTGATTGTCAGTGAAAAAACCTCGGCAGGAGTAGATGAAGCAGCTGGAGAGATGCTCTGTCCAAAGGGATATAATAAATCATTCCTTTCCTTCCAGCAGTTCCTTGTGGGGCTGCTGAAAGCAAGCTGGCAGTCAAGTTAGGGATGGTCTTTTGGGAGTGAACTTTCCATCATGTTCCTGTTGTCTTCTTTCAGAACATTGAGAAATGGGATCTGGACAAGAATCCTGAGGAGCTGGAGCAGCAGAGAGATAACACTCCTCCAGAAGTTGCTTTCTTCTCAGCTGTTTATGGTAATATGACTAAATTAATACCAACTTTGCTGAAAGTGTGTGTATAAAAATAAATAAAACTCGGGTTCCTGTGTTTAAGTCATCCCCTGCAGCATGATTTTGAAGATTGAAATCACAGTGGATTTTTTTAATCCCTCTAAAACGTGTTTAATTAGCTTCCCTCAAGATTTCATCTGGTTTTCTTAGCCTGAAGCCAGCGCTTCGTGGCCTGCCATGGCCTAAGAGTGGATCAGACAAGCTGGATGAAGGTTTGAGGGGAGTCAGAGCCAGATGCCAATATTTTCTTTCTCCTTCCCCTTCTGCCAGGCTGTGGGAAAAGGGACAATGTGGAAATGAGGTGTGTTGGGTGATCCCATGGCAGAGGACCACAACTGGTGATTCCTTTGGTTGCTCTTCCCTAGAGACCTTCAGGAGGAAGCCTGAGCTCCTGGAAATGCTGGAAGAGCTGAGTGCCAGGCAGTCCAGGCCAGTGTCTCCTCCCTGCAGGTGGCTGTCAGCCAAGCCCTCCTCCTTTCAGGAACAGCAGGACAATAAGTAGGTCCTTTTCTGTCATTTACCCCAGATAATCCTGGCTGCCCACAGGGATACTGGAAACTTCTGTAGGTGCCGTTCCCTGCAGCCACTGCAGAAAGCTGATTCCATAGTTGGAATATGCTCCAGGGATGTTCATGGGAAGAATTAAGACTCAGTCATTCACATACATTTGATGATAAACACCTCAGCATTATCCATCATCAACCACCACCTTTGTCTAGGCCTTACCTGAGACAAAGGGGAAAGGCAGGAAAACAAGGCTAAGCTGATTATCATCCTCACATTGTTTTGGCATCCAAGCTACCAATTTCTTTTTATTGGTACTTCAATTTAGGTAAAATATACAGGATGTTTTTTTTGTGGGTATCAGTGGAAATGTCAGTGCATCATGGAGGGTTCTGTGTGAAAGAAGTGGGTTTCAGGCTGTTCAGAGGGAACAACATCAATGGTGGAGGCACAGAGGAAACAACACTGAAAAAGCCTGTGCAGTGGAAGGGGGGAAGTATCCTCATTGCCAGAGCAGGGAGAGCCACGAAGATGATTTGCACTTTGTGTGCTCTGAAGGATGAAACAGAACTGCCTAGAGTGGCAGAGAGGAAAAGGGAGACCTGTTCTTAACACACTGACACAGCTAATTGGTACCATAACTGCCTGCCTTTGTTCTACAAAACCATTTGATGTTGTCAGATTTTGAGAACTAAATATCCCTCATCCTCCTGCCTGTGATCTGCATTCCTGGGGGAAGCTGAATCTTTGACTTAAGCTTTGAAAGGTGGTGGATAGCAGGCAGAAGTAGAGTTGGAATCTGTGTGGTAGCCAAGCACAAAGCTCTTTTCTCCACCCGGTTTTGATCCTAATCCCCACTCTGCAGGACTTCTTGTCTGGCTAAGGCAGAGGACATGCTGAAATGGTGTGTTCTGTATGCAGGGATGTTGCCTTGCCATCATCCTCCCTAAGTTCTCTGAGAAGGAACAGAAGGTTACAGAGCCTGCCAGAGCCTGCAACTGTGTACTTAGACTTAAGAGAGGATGCCCCACAGAACTCAGTGACGTTCCCTGAAGAGGAACAAAGGTAAAGCCTGGATTTATAGCACTTTATTGGTAGTGAGAAACAAGGAGCAAAAAGTGGGAAACTGAAACCTTCTCTCTGCGTTGCATAGCTGTGAAATGCAGCTTTAAAACTGTTCTTTCACACTCTGCCATCAAAAGAAACCTTAAATAAGCAGCTGATAGGTCATAAACAGGTAACGCATTTTGAGCTGGCTGCTTGAATATTTTAATTTTTTTGTTAGAGTAGTAGTGTGAAGAACTATCCATAACACTTGGTGTTCTTCTCTGAAAGTCTCTCCCTATTTTCTAATTTTCTAAATTTGTATTATATATATTTTTCATATATATATTCAATATAATTGATGAAGAGCCAACACCCATTTGGAACAGAGTTTAACTCATGTTGTCTGATTTGTTTCACAAGTTCAAGTGACAGCTCCACTGAAGAAGAAGAAGAAGAAGAGACTGTGACAATTAAGGATGAAGCAGAAAGGAGAATGTAAGACTCTTTAGCAGGACCCCAGATCAAGTGATAGAATGTTCATTCTTTCTGGAACTCAAATAATTGCCCTAACAGTGATTAGAGTGAAAGCTTGTGTACTGAAATACCTCCATTTCTGGTCTTCCCAGATGAGGAGCCCAATAACGAAAATATTTGTCTGGCCCCAGGAGATCACTTTTCCTGTTGCATGGCAAAGGTTCCAAAGGTAGAAAAGAGTTGTTGATCCTCGAGGCAGTGCAGCACTTGCACCTCTGCAGTGCATGGGAGGAACTCAAAACTCAACTGGAATGGCCCTGGGTGGCTGGGAAATGTGACTCTTCCTGTTTGAGTGACACAAGAACTGTCCTTTAAATGACTCACAGTCAATCTTTGAAAATGTTTTAGGGGGTTGACTCAGACAAACCTTTTATTTTTTTAGAAAAAATAAACCAGGCTGGAATAGATAGAAATTAAAAGAGGGTGTTGAATACACTGTGTGGGCAGGGATGCTCCCCGTTCTCCTTAATTGGAGGGGGAAGGGGAAAGAGTGTGATGGATGGAATTCTAAACTGTAAATTCTTCAGGAGGCACAGATGTCAGCCTTTTCCTGTTACTAAACTCAGGGTTTGATTCATACCCATAAGTTATTAGACATTTGTTTAACGTGAAGCAGAGATGTCAAGCCTTGATGATCTTCCTGCATTTATGCTGTGGGTTAGTTTCAAAGTCTGCTGCATGTAAATTCACATCACAGCAGTGCAGAGGACCAGCACAACACATTTATTGTTGTGCCAGCCAATTATACTTTTTTTTTTTCTAATGGTTCGAAAGAAGAAATGATTTGACAAGGAGCAGAGCCTAAACAGTATCATTTAGGACATCTAATCCAAACTCCAAAAAGCAGGGACAAGGTGATGCTTGGGGGACTCTCCCTGGCACTGACACGAATTCAGCAGTTGCATCAATGTAAACTGAGTGATGGAGCAGAGCTCGGCTAATTGGATTTTGAGTTGCTTTAATGTTGCTAAAGAACATACACAAATGAAATGCCTGGCAAATATTGCTCAGTTCTGTTTGGAAATACAGAAATCCCCTTGGTCTCAGCAGGGCAAGATTCTGATTTCATTCACAAGGGGTCAGTGCCATTTTCACTCTTCTCTGGATGGAATTATTAAACATATGCTACATATTCTGTAGTACAATATACCTACAATGCTGAGGGCTCATACACACCACCAAACTACAGCATTACTATCCAACCCAAACCAACAGCTACTCAGGCTGTGTACTCATCTAAAATAAGGTGTTTTATTTGCTCATAATCACCTGATGAGGTACAAATTGATTTTAGCAGGTGACCTGGGAACAGAACTGCAAACTCACCATGTCTGCCCATTGTGTCATGACCAGACATTCCACAACAGAACATATCCCAATGATGTGCTTGCTGAGAGTTCAGCAGTCTCGTTAACTTGGAGGGGATATTGGTTAAGCCAAATGCTCAAAAATTCTAACAATTACTAGAAAAAAACTTCTTCTGTCTGTATTTGAATCCCAACCCCTGCATCCAAAGGCGACAGAAATCTGCAGGCTCTGACTTCCATGCCAACGAAGCATTTGTTGAGGGCTCTTTTAGTAGGTGTGTGTTGTGCCTGAAATGCAGAAGAGGTAAATAAATTGCCATTAAGATAATTTCTGTGTTCTGTCTCCATAGTGTTTTGTGTCCCCTGAGTGCTGTTGCTGCCATTACCAACAGCTATCATTCCTGTAGATGCCCAGCCCTTGTTTTGGAGCTGTTACTCATATGAGAAGTTCCTCAGAGTTTGAATTTATTCCTATGATGCTTTGGCTTGATTAAATGAGTTTTTAATTTCCTTTGCAGGAGGAATTGCTCAGGGAAAAGCTTCTTACTGCAACAACTCCGAGCAGCCCGTAAGGAGACCTCAGAGCTTCTTCATAAAACACCTGCTGCAACTGGAAAACTGGATCCAGAAAGTCTGGAAGACAGAGGTTCCTCCAATATCAGTCAAACCCAATATTGCAAAGTGAGGCAAGAGACAAATAAGGTGGTCCCTGGGAAACTAATGAGGTTGGAACCAGAGAAGGAAAGTCCCCCTTTGTCCAGCTGTGGGGACAACAAAGCTGACATAGAAAAAGGAAACAAAATGGAAGCTGAGAAGGTTCAGAGTTCAGGGAATGCTCCGGAGTGTCCTCGAACTACAAGAGAATTGCCAAGGTATCCCCCAAGAAAAGCCATCAGTGGTTTTGATTGTTGTCTGGCTGTCTAAGATTAAAGAACATTACTTGCCTGCTCTGTGAGCTGGAGCAAAAGGGTGTCTGGTTTTGTTACCTGAAAAACAACAGTCCTGGCAGCTCTTGCTGAAAGGTTTAGAGGAAGCCTGAGTGGATCAGTGAAGTGGCCTGGGATTAGTTGTGCTATGGCACTCACTTGTGACATTGTGAATTTAGCCTTTTACTTTAGTTTTTATTCTGTAGAAGAGGAGCATAACGATATTGATTTGCTTTGTGAACAACAGCACTGAGGTTTCCTAAGCACAGCATCCTAGAAAATAGGTCTGGCAGGGTCAGTCTCCCTGCACCAATACAGAGTGAGGTAAAGTCTAATCCTTTCCTGGCATATCTTTATATAACTTGCTCTTGAAATCCTCAATGGCGAGGATTCCTTGACTCCCAGGTAGTACATTTTGCTGCTTTATTATCTTTACAGTTGTAAAGCTTTTCCTTAAATTATCCTCTCTCCGATTTAAGCTTGTTTTTGTTGTGTTCCTGGAAGGAATGGGAAGTGGTTTATTTCTCTTTCTCAATATCAAACACTTTTTACGAACTGGAAGATGTATCAGCCTCCCCTTGTAACATTTTCTTCCAAACAAAGGAATTCTGACTCTTTGCCATCAAGGAAAATGCAAGACCTTGGAGGAATACCAAAGGAACACCTTGGAAAGCTTTAAAAAGTGGAAATAAGAGTGATATCCATTGAGGAAATAGCAGAGTTATTTGGGCCTTTGCCTCTTTGGGCTTCGTTTAATGTTGTGTATTCTGCAGAAGGTCTGATTTGAAAGTGAAATCAGGTGGTTGCCTTGTGCACCTGCCCAGCTCTTTGGGAGAGCTCCATTATCCTGACTTTTCAAAGGTTATGTTCTGCCTGCTATTTTCAGACTGAAATGACTTTGACATACGAGCCCTGGAAAGAATTAGGATCTGCCTGCTCTGGAGACTGTTCCTGTTTCAGAGCTAAACAGTTGCTGGCCCTGCCACTTAAACACCTCAGCTCCTGTGTACCTGGTGTAAATGGCAGATGGTTGGTTGCAGGGTTTTTTCCCCTCTCTGGAATTCCTGACATTAAAGCTCATTGCTTCCATCAGGAATATAAAACTCCATTTTGGCTCCCTGTTAACCTGCCACAGAGATGGGAACCCATGGCTGGGCAAGGAGCTGGGTTAGTTATTGTCCAAGTAATAGCTCACAATGATTTTAACTGATTTCAGTTTTCTTTCTTGCTATTCTCATCATTTTTGGGGCACCTGGGGCTGGAGAAGTCAGAAGAAATCAAACTCCATGGCAGAGGAAATCTTCCTGCAGGCATCAAAATGTAGAAAGATGGAAGGTCTTGGGTCAGGGAAACTTGTCACTCACTGTCCCATCCTATAGCAGATAGGAAAGGAGATGGGGTTAGGCTGAGACTTTTGGTGTGGAGATAGGCAGTGAAACATCACAAATACATCTCTGCTTCAAGAAATTTTTCTCTCCAAATAGATCATCACCACTTATCAGAGATTTGAGCTCTGCTCCTTTGCTTTGAAGTTGGGTGTTTTTCTCAGAGAGATGATTTCATCTCATGACAAGTTCTTGTGTCCACCTAAAAATCTTTCGAAATCTATTTTAGCCTTGCAAGTCATATTTCACTCAAGTGTGTGGTATAAATACAAGAAAAAAAAAAAAAAAGAAATACAAACAGATGAACAAGTGGCTTTTTCTCCCAAGTGAAAAGCTTAAGCCAAGCAGAATCTGTATATTTTTCAGGACTCAAGAAAGTGAAAGAGAGCTATCCCAGAAGGAAGAGCAGCTGAAAGAGAGACAGAGGAGACTCGGATTCCAGGAGCAGCTGGAGGGATTGCAGCCTCAGCAGTCAGTGTGTGGGACCCAGCCCATGGCAGAGAACACCCCTGTTCTGTTCCACATGGTCAGTGGCTGCCTGTGATTTACAGAGTGGCTTCCTGGCTCCGGGCAAGTGTGTAAATCCTAGAGCAAAAAGGAATTTTCATTGCATTATTGAAAATCTGTTTGTTGTGGAGCACCATCACTTGATGAGATGAGCGGTTGCACAGCTCTTGTCTCACACTAGTTGTATTTTTTCCACTTTCCTGTGCAGGGAGAGCTCCCCATGCAGCTGGCCAGAGTTTTAACCTGTCATGGTATGGCAGGAGCCCAGCTTGCTGAAATCAGTGTGCTTAATGTCATCTACTTCAAGGGAACCAGACTTTCCCACGTGATTTTTCATAGCTTTTTCTAAAAAAAAAAACCAAAATATTTTTACTGTCATACTCCTAAAGCAAAGGTTATGCTGAGTCCTGTCTGGTTGTCTGCCCCCAGCAGCTTTATAGGTCAGTTTAGTGGGTAGGTTTTGAGGACTGTGGGTTTCATAATAACTTTTGCTCCTGATTAAGGGAGTATGAAATTATCCTGATTTTTTCCCCAATAAGGCTTGGAGGACAGGGCTAGTTTTCCTCCTGAGAAGGTTTGTATAAGTCTTGTTGGAATGAGATGGTCTTTAAGGTCCCTTCCAACCCAAATCATTCCATGATTTTGTGATATGCAGTCCTGCCTCCTCCTTTCACTGAATTCACTGACCACGGGGCCAGCTGAGAAGGTAAGAGGAGATGAGAAACTCCAGCATTTGTCTGCAATGATTTATTTGGGCAAAAATTGGAAGACCTTACAGCCCTAAATTGGGGGCTGCACCGTTCAGGTTTGGTTTGTAACTTCATTACTGTGTTTCTGGAGATTTGAATGCTCATTTTATTTACCGCTGGATTAATCACCAATGAGGAGTAAAGGCCTAACAAACTGCCAGCTGACTTTCCCTCTGCCAGCCTGCTTTGACAAGGTCAGGACACTGCCCAGAGCTCTATTTTGGGGGTGTAAGGTTGTGGATCCTTCAGCCTCTTGCTGCTGTGAGGTACCACCCATTCCAGTTCGCCCTTATTAAGATGCAGACACTCACTGGCTCATCAGAGCCTCGCTATCTCATTCCTGACAGTGCACCAAGCAATGCAGAATTATTCTGCACCGTGGTCATTTCCCATCTTTGCTGTGCTGAAGCCAATAAAATGAAGATAAGGGCTTGGTAATGGGGTTTGTCTGGAGTGCAGCTCAGGGTGTGTCTGTGCTGGAGCTGAAATGCAGTGTAAATGTGCTCCTAATAGATTTGGTGATAGTCCTGCCAGCCACTCGTGGCAGCAGGACGTGGGCATTGCTGCCCAGGGTTTCCAGCCTTCTGCTGCCCATGGAAACAGGACAAGAGGCAGTGATTTTCAACTGCCAGAGGGCAGGGTTAGGTGGGATATTGGGAAGAAATTCTCCCCTGTGAGGGTGGAGAGGCCCTGGCACAGGTTGGGCAGAGAAGCTGTGGCTGCCCCTGGATCCCTGGAAGTGTCCAAGGCCAGGTTGGACGGGGCTTGGAGCAACCTGGGCTGGTGGAAGGTGTCCCTGCCCATGGCAAAGGGTGGGACAAGACTTCTAAAATGTATTAACATCATGCATCAAACATAGCAGTCTTTTATAAGATCACTTGAAACCCACCTTGATAGCAGCATTTTTTTTATTAGAATAGGGTTTTCTTTTCTTTCTTTTTTTCTGAACATAGACAGAAAAACTTGTATGTTTTGACATTTAAAACTAAAGAAGCTATAATTTGGCAGCTATGTCTCAGTGAAAATATCTAATATCTATATATAAACATGTACATTCAGAGAACAAGCCCCAGTATTTGACAGAGTATCACACTTTTGAATTTGTTTTGTAAGTCCTTTGTTTTGGCAGTGATAGATGTTCAGATCTGGAACACTTGTCATGGTTTCCAGAATTCCTCTGACCATTTATAATGTACATAAATTATTGAATTGAATAATAATCAGAGAGAAAGTTTAGAAACTCTGCAATTACTGTAGCTGAGATGCTGGAAAAAGACTAGCAAAGGAAATTTCAAAAGCTGCATTAGGGTTACATTAGAGTTCTTGTCTAAAATATAAAAGCAGTGAAACTCAGATTTAATGTGCTCTGTTTTTTTCCTTAACCCAGTTCAGTCAGACTCTGTCCTCAGCTTCACTTTGAGAGTCAGGGTTGGGGATAACACTCCAAACAGTGCAGACTGAGAATTAACTTCCAGGGCCACTTCAGCTTCTGAGGAAGGGGCTGAGGTCCAGTGTATTTTCAGGTTATGCAGGTACCAAGTTTCCTGGGAAATCTTTGGGTTCACTCTGAGAATTCTGCCTGTCACATCTGTGTGTCAATACTTTTGCCATCTGTCCCACCTCTTTGTTTTAAAAATAATGCATGGAAGAACCTGTATTTTTTAATGGTTTTGGGTTTTTTCTGCTCCCCTTCACCACACAAGCTATCAGTGAAATTTAAGACTGGCAGGGGTTGATCTCTTCTGAAACTGGGCCCCTTAAGCACATTTTAACCTTTGGACCTATTTTGGTTCCCACATTTGGATCTTTGGATTTCATTCAGAACTGATGTAAGGATCCAGAGCCCTGTGAAAGCCAGCAGAGTGGTGATGTGATCCTTGTTGTAAGGTCAGGATGAGTGAATAGTTTAGAGTAACGTGCACAGGGTTTGTTTCAGTATTTGAGCAGAGTTTTATTGATGAGGGAGGGAAAGGAAAGCTGCACAGTACGTAAACCAGTTAAATGGGGATGTAAAATGAAATGAGTTTGATCTGTCACTTCATTCATCTTGCTTATTATGATGGAGTAACTTTGTACTGATGTTGTTTTCCATATTATATTCCCATTAGGTGGGATCCAGATAATAGCTTTTACTTTTACCAGGCTCATAACTGAGATTTATGTCAGGGAGCAGCACAAGTGGGTTACTCTAAGAATCAGAGAATCACAGGGCAGTTTGGGTTGGAAGGGACCTTAAAGCTCATCTTGTTCCACTCCCTGCCATGGGCAGGGACACCTTCCACCAGCCCAGGTTGCTCCAAGTCCTGTCCAGCCTGGCCTTGGACACTTCCAGGGATCCAGGGGCAGCCACAGCTTCTCTGGGCAACCTGTGCCAGGGCCTGACACCCTCACAGGGAACAATTTCTTCCCAATATCCCATCTAACCCTGTCCTGTCTTTAGGGAAGACAAAGCAGGGACTGCAGGTGAGAGCAGGGCAGGCAGGGCAGGGACCTCACCAGAGCAGCTCTGATTGAGGGGCCAGTTGGGAAGTGTGTGGAAGGAGGTAGGTCCAAGGGACAGGACATGTGGTCAGCCAGTGCAGGGGTGCCCCAGGGTGTCTGTAGGGATGAGTCCAGTCTGAGATCAAGCCACAGAGTCAAATCAGTGAGTGAAGGGTCAGTTCAGGTGAGGGAGGTGCCAGGCAGAGGTAGAGCTGCAGTGCAGCTTGACAAGGACCAAGGGAAATGTGTCAGCTGAAATGCAGAATCACAGAATATGCTGAGTTGGAAGGGACCCACAAGGATCATTGAGTCCAACTCCTACCCCTGCACAGACACCCCAGCATTCCCACCCTGTCCCTGAGAGTGTTGTCCAAACCCTCCTGCAGCTCTGGCAGCCTTGGGGCTGTGCCCACTGCCCTGGGGAGCCTGTTCAGTGCCAACCACCCTCTGGGGGAAGAACCTTTCCCTGAGATCCACCCTGAGCCTGCCCTGACACAGCTCCAGCCATTCCCTGGGGGCTGTCCCTGCTCCCCCCAGAGCAGAGCTCAGTCCTGCC